>NC_092858.1:69217299-69270912 GCF_032062135.1 Pyxicephalus adspersus | reverse complement strand
AGTAAAATATAATATTTTAATTTGCTCAGTATGGGAATTAAATATAGTTAAACCAGCCCACAGATTGCAATCCTCTTGTTCAAGTTATTCAAGAGCAATGGGCATAGCAAGATTCATCCTTTATAATAGCCAGTGTCCGTTATATGTCAAAACTGCTTCTCTCCATACAAGTCTGATTGTTTGTTTCATCTTGGTTGATACAAATGACAATACAGTGGATATATTTTTACTTTGGTAATATTTATTATTCATTTAATTTCTGTATTTCATTTGCAGAGTGGACCTATGGAATGCAAGTAACTTAAAGTTTGGAGATGAATTTCTTGGAGAGCTTAAAATTCCACTAAAGGTCCTGCGACAATCCAGCTGCTATGATGCTTGGTATATAATTATATTTATAGCATGATGCTAATTTTGCATTTCTTTTGAAATAGGTTTTTTAGTTTCCTTTGTCTTTTATGTTTGTTTAGGCATGGAATAAATTTGTAGCACAATCTGGAGTTATGTTTTAACTGCCTGTAAGATTAGACAGTGAGAATTCTCTGAATGATTGTTGTTCCCTGCTACAGGGGTATCTTCCTAGTGCTTGGACTTTAAATACCAGGGATTGATTCATCAGCAGTGATTGCTTGGTTTATGTCACGTTCACTGCTTTATAAGTGCACATATATTTGTAAGAGATTTTTTTTCTACTAAAATTAATAGTCTAGTGACAGGGTCTCTTTTATCCATGTATCCCTCCTGTGTTCTATTGCATGCTGAAATGCCTTTAAAACAGCAGCAGATTTTACAGGAGTGGATGATATAACAGCTGCTCTTTTCCTCACTTTATGGTTGAGATGTAGATAAAGGACAATAGGAATTCCTTGCCAATGTTCGCTTAGTAGTGTGTAGACATGTCAGGGGCTGTTGGAGTGGAAACAGTACACAGTACACCCAGGTGATGATTCGTTCTATCATTTTCAATAAAACCTTCCGCTAGTTATGTGCCTTAGCTCCTGGGCATGCTTAGTAGCTCTAATACCTTGATATTTTTCATTGATATAAATGTCTTGCGCGTGTTGCTGCTTGTGTTACAGCATGCTTGTTATAGCATTTGTAAAGGACACCTCAATGTGAGACGCCAACATTCCAGTTTTCCTCGAGCAGGACACCATGTAATTCTCTAATGAATCGTACTACAGTAGCTCAAGCTGCTCCCTAAATATAGATCTGGCAGTGACGAAGATTGGTACTTGTTTCCTGTTTACAGATTATGTAATTCTTTTTCGTCAGAAATTGTTATTGGGTGTAGCTGGCATGCGTCACTCAGTACAGATGCTGCAGATAAATTACAGACAGACGTATATCAAACTGCATTCAACTGTATCAGATTTAACTCTGTCTGTGTTTGATATTTCATTAGCATCTTTAGTGGTGGATAGTGTTGTTCAGAACATTCTGATTGTCCTACAAATAATATCTTTATGCAGAAGTAATTCTTTTATTATATATCACTGGCAGATTTTAAAATACATTTCCTTTTTTAATTTCGTGTGAACCAGGTACCTTCTTCAACCGAGGGACAATGGCAAATCAGGAAAACCAGAGGATCTAGGATCGTTGAGGCTAAATGTGGTTTACACAGAAGATCATGTGTTTTCTAGTGAATATTACAATCCTCTCCGAGACCTTTTGTTAAAATCTGGAGATGTGGAGGTAAGATAGACAACTAGTAAAAACAAACATGTCATACATAAATCATAAAACAATCATAGTAGGAATATTTACAATAAACATTTCATATAGGTTAGAATTAGGGTTTGTAGTGAGCTGAGTTTTAACCAGCTGGTTTATGTGTTTAATTTAATGTTTTGTTTAATTTACTCTCAATGGATGTCATACTCACTGATCCTGGGATCCAGTGATTTTTCTTCGAGTTACTATTCACACTTCCAGGCCTCCCCTTGGAGCACCGGCACCACAACCAATCAGTTGTCGCAGTATGCATTTGGTGTATGCGTGTTTGAGCATCATTTCATCACACAGTGCTAAGCCCCCTGCGATCCTAGTGTCTCCAGTAACCCTTGTGTCACCTTTGACTTCTGTTCTTTTAGTAACCCTGTGTGATCCACTAATCAAGCCTTGCCTTGGTGACTTTGCATGTTTATGTATTTTTGCTTTTTTGGTTAACGACTCCTGCTTGTGTACTGCTCACCTTGCCTGTCATTTTAAAATTATTCTATGGCAGCCTGCACCGGTGTGTCTGGAGCTGCTTCGTTGGTCCAGTCCACAGCAAACCCCGTCGTATCTTGCTTCGTGCTTTTCTAAATGCCAGGGATTCAAACTTGTTTGTAATATGCGCAGCACAGTGGCTCAGGGGTTAGCACTCTTGCCTTTGCAGTGCTAGATCCCAGGTTAGAATCCTGGCCAGGGCTCTATCTGCATGGAGTTTGCAGGTTCTCCCCGTGTCTGAGTGGGTTTCCTCCGGGTACTCCGGTTTCCTCCCACATTCCAAAAACATGCAGTTAGGTTAATTGGCTTCCCTCAAAAATTTACCTTAGACTATATTATTGACATATGACTGAAGTAGGGACATCAGATTGTGAGTCCATCTGAGGGACAGCTAGTGACATGACTATAGAATTTGTACAGAGCTGAGTAATATGATGGCGCTATATAAATATTGTGTAATAACAAAAATAATAAAAACACACCACTAGGCTGTGGGCTAGAATCACAATAAACATTCTCAAGATGACTAAGTTAATCTTAAGCAGCCAGTGGATTCCTCCCTTAAAAGCTCATGATGTCAGGAGATTTTGTCAGAGTTTCTGCAGATATAAGATCTTTTTCCATTTAAATCTACGTTTAGGGGAAGATACTGGTTGACAGCCTTGATGACCCATTCTCATATGTGAACCCAATTCATTTTCCTGACTTATTTCACCTCTCTATCTGTTTCTATATTTACATACTGTACATACTAAATTTTGAAGTGCTTGAATGTTACGTTCATATGTAAAGGTATATTTTTAAACTACCTAAATAAATATATAAACAATCTTTAATGTCTACATAAAATAGGGCACACATTTTCAGAAATATTTATTTGAGCATTTTGCTCAGAACAGCTGAACAGTGGTTTACTTTGGTTTGCCCTTTCAGTTTTACTACTTAAATGCTTGTGTTGTTCTGAAATGTGCAAGAAATAGGGTGTTGGTTGTCTTCTTCTAACCATACATCCGTTAAAAAGGTGACTACTGTGGTTTCAAAACTGGTTGAATCTTGTGATGAGCAGAAAAAAAACAGTTATGTGTTCATGTGTGAAATTGACACACCCCAACCTTCCTATAGAATAAAAAAGAAAAAAAGAGGAAGCCCCCTTTTTTAAATGTTATGTTTAGTGTGTTGTATATTATTTTTGTATTGGAAGAAAATTATCTTCTATTTTTTAGTTATGGTGGTATAATGCAACATTCCCCTTTATTGGAGCTATTCTAAGTGGAAAATATACCAAAATAATGTATCTTGTACAAAGGCAGGAGAATTTAAAATGTGCCTATTTCAATCATCACCATGGGCAAGGTGATATGGTGACTCAGTGGCTAGCCCCTTTCCCAACAGCACTAGAGCAGGGGTCAGCAACCTTTACTATCAAAAGAGCCATTTTGCCTCCTCTTCCACTAAAGAAAAATAGTCTGGAGCCGCAAAACATAACACAGTTTATAAACTTTTAAAAGTTTTAATATTTTTTTAATTTTACCTGTTAGAACAAGTGTGCATGTGTAGGCCTACTTTGAAATAAACACTGAACTATGCCCCTAGAAGCCTCCAGCTTCTAACGTATCTTCCTGTTACATTAGAAGCTGGAGGCTTCTAACGTAACAGGGTAGATTTTTTTGATGGGCAGAGTTCTTTATGTTCTGACGATGCCTTAACGATGAAATTTTAAGGGGTGTTAGCCACAGGTGTCCCTCATTTGCAGCTTTAATTTTGTTCACCTGTACCCCCCAATCTTGAGTAATTGGGGTTCAGGTGCTAGAAGCCTCCAGCAATGTGTAACAGGGTAGATTATTTTGATGGGCAGAGTTCTTTATTTTCTGACGATGCCTTAGCGATTCAAGTGTAGGTGGTGTTAGCCATAGGTGTCCCCCACTTGCACCTCTATTTTGGTCACCTGTACCGCCTTCCTGTTCCAGAGAAATTGGGGTTCAGGTGCCTCCAGCAATGTGTAACGGTAGATTTTTTTGATGGGCAGAGTTGTTCTGATGATAGCCTAACAATTAAATTTTAGGGGGTGTTAGTCACAGGTGTCCCCCACTTGCACCTACATTTTTGGTTTTGTACATCTCCCCATTCCAGAGGAATTGGGGTTCAAAGGAGGGGGATGTCATTGTACACACCCATTTGTACACGCCCCGTGGTAGATTTATTTCACTGGTAGATTTTTTTCATTAGAACACCGGATAGGGAATCCCCCTCCTCCGCAGTGTCTTGGGAGGAAGGGGATCCCCCATCAGAAAACTCCCTGCGGCAGCCGAAGGGAGGCACAACAAGGAGGCTGAAGAGCCGCAGGTTGCAGACCCCTGCACTAGAGTGTTTAAATCTTAGCTGGGACATTGGACCTGAGTTATTAAAGCTCTTCAAGACTGGAGAAGATGGACTGTCATAGAAGAACATGGGTGATCCTGCCTAGATCAGGCCTAAGGAAAAAACGTTTTAAAGAGGAGCTTTAAGCAACGTTTTGTGAGCTTTTTTGGTGCACAGTGCTGTGTTGCCAGCCCATTTATTATCAAAAGGGTGCCTAAAGCTGACCGTGCACTATGCAATCTGTTTATACAATCTCATCCACCAACTATGTATTGTAAAGACCTGCACATTATTTGTCTTTATACTGCATAATTTTGACAAATGAAAAGGAGATTGTGTGTAAAGGTTATAAATCCTGTAATCCTACAAGCTGCAGTTCATACCTTCTATGTTGGGCTGTGGGTGTATAGTTAACATCTGGCCCTGATTAAAGATTGCCTCATAGTAGCTATATTAGACAACTAGATCTTGTTAGCCTGAATTTTCTAGATCTAAAATAAGGTGACACAGAAAGTGTACATGTGACTTTAACCTAATAAGTGTTCTTGCAGTCTTATAGACAATGTGTGGCTGTGTTCATACGTTGATGCTCAGTTATCATAATCTAATTTACATTTACTGCTTATGTCATCTGTTTCGTCTTTAGTTGTGTTTGATCTTTTTGGTTTGGCAGCAGTAGAAAGCAATTTCTAATACTTGGGGGTATTATTATAGCGATTCTTGTTTCTGATAAAACCATTGTATTTTATCATGGTATGAAATGTAGCTTTAACAGAGACCTCTAACAAAATCTCTTTAATTATCAAAGTGTAAAACATTAATTTACATATTTTATCTGCACCTTGGTGAGGTTCCCTTGATAATCTGTTGATGTTGATGCTAATGTTGTTGCTTTCTGAAGTGACACTTTCCACACTTTAATTTAATCAACCAATTTCTGCAAATACGTTTTATTATGGCAGACAAGGTGAAAGCATATATAATAAAGCTGTATATATATATATATATATATATATATATATATATATATATACATATACACAATATATGTATGGAATATATACCAAATAGATTCAAACACAATTAGATGCCAGTAAAAAAGTTAAACAGTAGTGATCTTTTGAGAAAGAATCTCTAAAAGATCTTTTTTTAACCTTCTAAAATTGATTGTTAGGGAGGTATTTGCAGAGGACATAAAGTTTCTCTAAACATGTGATGGTATCCTCATCTGATTATTATCAACTGGACGGTATGTACTTTGTTGCAACTTGCCATATTGGAAGCAGATTTAGAACATGACAACTGCAGCACGGCATGGAGAGCTTCTGAACTTAGAAATGTCAGGTTAGCATTTAGTACATGTATTTACTAGGGCAGTTATGTAAATGGAACAGCTTTGTATTTTTGTTGTGTTTTTAATAGGAGCATCAAATGTTTAAAAAAAGTGCTTGACCATGCCTTGTTATATTGACTGACCTTATGATGTAATAGTCACAAAATAATAATGTTCTAATCTCTGATATCTTCTCTCTCCAGCCTGTTTCAGCATCTGCTGCACATGTGTTGGGTGAGGTGTGCAGAGAAAAACAGGAAGCTGCAATACCTCTGGTGCGACTCTTTTTACATTATGGGAAGATTGTGCCATTCATAAGTGCAATAGCAAATGCTGAAGTGAACAGAACACAGTAAGTGTCCAATGCTGTAGAATAAACATACCTGAAATGCTAAAACCCGACTATGTGACAACTCTATATCAACTCTACTAATAATGGACTACTTCCCAAAACAAATATTTACATAACGCTACACAACTCAAACATAGCGCATAAAGCACAAAGCAGGTAATCTCATCCTTTATCACAAGCCTTAAAATGTGTATATGATAATATGCTGCTTCTTAGATATTGCTAATATGAATTTTACTGTTGAGGTTACTATTCCAAATTTGACATTATATTCTGTGCAATATGAGCAATCTAAATAAAACATTATATTGTTCTTTTGTAGTTTAGTACTATAACATTTACCTTGTTTTATTTTTCCTTTAGACATTTAGTGAATTGTAAACATTGTTGCACCACAATTGTTGGTTGGCATTTGCAACTGCTTTTAAAAGACAGAAAAAAAAATTAAAGATTTTCTTTTTTGCTTTGTCCTTTGCTATTACGTTTGTTCATTTAGAGGGACTACTTTTGCAGTTTTTCTTTTCCTAGAAAGGCCCATAGACATCTGATAGTAAGTGTTGTCATCTTTAGTGGACGAACCAAAATTTTACAGATGGCACCTGAGGAGTTAAAGGTTCACACATAGTAAAACATATTCTCAAACTACTATAACTGAAACACAATAGCTGTGTACATTCCAGATCCTTCTCTTTCCATGATTATATCTAAATAGAGTTGCAAATAAATAGAATGCAATTACACAATCAAGAAAAAGTTTGTCTTTACAGGCAGAGAAAATGCTGCAGAGATATGATCTGCAATCTGTAAACTTGCATTGAGTAACTGCTGGAACTTAATGGAAACATGATATTTAAAGCTACACTATGTTTTCAGAAGTCAGCCATTCTTTTATTTACACAGTAATTCTTGCTTCCATAGCAGAAATTATTTATTGTGCAACCTAAATAGAATGTTATACAAACCTCAATTGCACCTGACGTTTTCTCCTATTTAAAATTCCTCAGTATGTTATTTTTTTGTGAAATGTATACAATATGCTAACATATATACGCATGAAGATACATACCTCTTGATGCTTCCATTGTGTGAGGATTAGCTGGCAGATTTCTTCATGCTAATAGCATTAAAGTGACATACTTACAGAAACCCTGTAGGGGACTCTAGTGAAAAAGAAAAAGTTGGGTTAGGTAAATGGATTTGGGGGAACTGAAAAGGGGTGGGGGAGTAGGAGGGTAAAAGGTCTGTGGGGTTTAGAAAGGAGAGGTCTGTGTCTGTCTGATTGGCTAGGTTAATCCAATAATTGAAGAGTTCCATGATGGAAGATTTTATCATACTTTCTAATCCATCTGAGAGGGGGCAGGATATGAGAAAAGTCTCCTAACAAAAACACAAAAAAGCAATAAAAACTGTGTTTCCTGAATTCTCCCTATTCAATGCTGGAGATAAATAATTAGAAAATGGCAATGATTTGGGTATTAATTGATTGCCTATTTTTTATTGTTTTGATACAACATGTTTTTGCTGTTTGTCTTTTATCATTATATGTGTATATACTCTGCTCCATTGACCTGTTCTATCCAGACTAGTCAGTCAGAGTAAAGATCACAGGTGGCAATACAGCTTACACTATGGACTTGAACGAAGATGAATTTTCACTGTGGTTATTAAAGATAGTTTTTTTTTTTTTTTTATTGTCTTTCATGGGCAATACATACATACAATATAAAGATTATCATTTTCCAGCTCTTACTTAGAAAATAATTATTTCAAATATATTGTCTTTTCTAGAGATCCCAACACAATTTTCAGGGGAAACTCACTCACATCAAAGTGTATAGATGAAACCATGAAACTGGCTGGAATGCATTATCTGCAAGTTACATTAAAGCCTATTATAGATGAGGTAAGTAATGTCATCTCCGTTCATATACATGTAAAGTTCAGTTATTTTTATGCAAATTGTCCAAACTATTCTACCCACTTAATTCAGTATACAATTTATGTATTTATTCATCCATATTCATTCTCAGGTAAAGTTCCTAGATTATGAACAATACATTATTTATTATTAACAATCAATAAAAGGACTTTCTTTAAAATTTACTATCCCTGACCTCTCTAGTTTGCATGTGATGTGAAGCAATTAATTAACAATCTCAACAAAAACTCATTTGAGTTGTTACAGCTTAGAAACAACTGTTCCAAGATGCTGTTGCAATAGAAAATATTATGGGAAAAAGTTTTCTGTGCCTCTGTTTTAAAGTTTAAAATTAAATTCATCCACAATGCCTATAGCTACAAAGGTTGGTAGGTGACATTAGGGGATATGTAAAATATTTTAGCATTAATAGATTGGGCTCACATTTACTTTCAAGTAAATTCATCTTTAAATAACTAAATGTATTGAAATTAATAACCTGATCTTATTTGCACACTTCTGGGCCAATGACTTGGAGGATTAACTAAAAGAGTAAAATGTTTACTTTGCAAAATGAAGGTTAGCAGGTAAGCAATTATTTGTACCCCCGGTTATGTTCAAAGGTCATTTTTGTATGCATGTGAATGGCTAAAAGGTGTAAACAAAGCTTGAGTTAATTGTTCAAAACCTAATTACCATTAATGTGTTTATTACTTAAGTAACCTAAATGGCTAGGATGACAGCCAGGCAATTGCCAAGTAACGTAGCTTCTATGTTTAACACATGAGAGCTTTAATCATTAAAATGACCATTACCCAGACACTTTTATGATTTGAAACATGATAGATTCTCCTGAGCTCTGGAATCAGTCTGAAAGAAGACTTTACTCATTGCTCCAGAGCACTAAAAAGTACTTGCTTAGTACCCATATAAAACCTTTATATTGCAAACATTGCATTCAGTTCCTGGCAGATTCGCTATGAAAAGTGCCTTCCAAGTAGAAGCAGCTCACAGCTGTTGTAGCTGCACTGAAGGTTGTCTCCAGGGTAAGGGACATCCGATAAGGCTTAGCAAGGGAACCTTTCTTGCTTAGCCTACAAAAAACAAAACTGTTCGGCTCCAGTTATCATTTATGTGATGATAAAAATGTTTGCAATAAACCCAGTCAACTACATATCTGCAGGCTGTCCAGTGTTTCCAGCTATAATGGCATACCGGTATTTGCTGGCTTTGATTTTTTCCCAGCATACTGTGCTGTGTCCCATGAGTTAATGCTCAACTACAAATTCCAGCATATATTACTAACATGGCTTTATTCATCATGAACTAGAGAGGGGGAGCTAAAAGGCAGAGAGAGTATTTTCTGTCTCATATCTTACATACTAAATGAAACTAAAAAGTTCTCTCTTCTTGACATTGACACTCTGATTTTCTTTTTCTTCATTGTATGAAAGCTGATTTTGCACAGAAAATGCTCTCTACAGAAATCTTGACAAGAGCAGGCAGTCTGTAGAAATACATGGGGAATGCATTTAAATATCGCAAGGTTTCTTGCCAAAACCATTACATCTGGGTTCCATGGAAAACATGGAATTCCTTGTGAGCTTTCATTATTTATTATGAAGCTCCAGGCAGTTGTTTAAGCATTTGTAATCTGAACTGACCAACTGTGCATGTAACTAATTATAGCTGTTTATCAGAATGCAGCGTGGCATTGAACATTAACACATTCAAAGCTGTATGTGCATCTGCCACTTACTGTAGGTTCATGGTAATCAAGACCTAGCATACTAAATGCATCACACGTGGAATTGTAATGGCTGTAAAATCCCATAAGGCATTACAGGTCACACTTTGATGTGACACGAACATAATGCATTTTTTCATTTCCTTCTGTTCTCGCATGCCTTTGTTACATACCAATCAAAATGAATTTATGCTAACTGAATTTATTGTGTTGATGAGATGATTTGCCTGTGTGCATGTTGCATTTATGTTGGCTGTTTACCTGTTGACTTATCTAATAGAGATGGTAGAACTGATCTACTCAGTGCTGTCACCATGTTAAGATTATATGCTCCTGCTGTGTTACCAGTAGATTTATTGTATATTTCTATGCAAGAAAAATAGAAGAAACAACATCCCTCAGCCTAACACTCTGAATTCAAATAATTAACCCTGTTATCCCTCTATACAAGGTAATATCTGAAAACAAAGGTCGCCCGCAAACTGGGACATATGGGTCTCTTTCCATTATACACTTTCTAAGTCACCTTGATGAATACTGGATGTATAATATGCTTATATCTGCTGCAACCTTCACTTATTATATGGAGTGTTTTGTACTATACTTTGGGTAACCTTCCCATTTACATTGTACTGTATGTTATATCTGACAAATGACACCACATAACATTTAGGCTTTACTGTGTTCACTGTCAACTTGTTTTATTGATGCAGTAAACATCATCTTAAAGTTTTCATAACCTTTCATCAATGTGCCACGGTTTACACCATGGAGCAAAAAGGCATAGACTACCTGGGGCTGCACAACCTGTCAAATACCCGTTACTGCTGTCTGTCATTCCAATAGAGATTACCTCTACAATCGCCTAATCAGCCACACCAATCAATTATCTGAACACCTTGAAGCTAATCATTGAGGAACAGGGTGGTCAAATAATAATTATATTGCATATGTTAGGGGATAAAGTAGCAATAGTCCTAAAAAAATCCAATATGACTTATCTCTTTCTGCTTAGTACAGTAAGTTGGGAGGTTGACAGTAAGAGACTGGTTGACATTGTATGTATGTAAAAGCAGTTGTTTGAGGCCCATATGGTATTTGATAAAATTACAAAGACTTTCCTAGGTACCAGACTGTCATTTTGATACCCTGGCTTTCATACTTAGCTAAGTCAGTGTCTCTAAACAAGTATGTTGAAAGACTAGTGACCTAAAATGTATTGAAGTTGGAGATTCAGCATGACATTCTGGCAAATAACATTTTAATTATGGGTCGATATATATATTCTTTAAAATGTACCTCTTATGTCTGCCTGAATTTACTGATTGGTTTTAAATGGAGCAGGTTTTAGACCTGTTGTCCTGGTCCTGTCTTTACTATCTATTAAGTTATTACGATCCAATAGCAACTAATGTATGAATTCTCTTTAGTTCCTATCCCTATTGTATATGATAGTCATGACAGTGATTTACTAGATGGAGATAGCCATAGATTCTTTACCTTAATAAAACAGCAACCCCAGATCACATATTTCTATCTTTGCATATTCCTCTTAAAGTTGAACATTTGGCTCCAAAACGTTCATTCAAGTAAAATCCTTAATAGCCACAAATGTATACACCAAATGCATTTGCAAAGCTAAAATAATGTAAAAGCAACAGTGATAACATCAATGTGTGTGTAGCCTGAGATACAGTGAACAATAATCTTTTTCACTTTATCTTCAAATAATACCAAATTTTTACAAAAAAACACATAAAAATGGTTAAAATATATAACTATACTGGATACAGAACTTCTTATGCAGCCATCCAAAGGAGCAATTAAAAGGTTAATTCTCATTGCAAACACCTTTGTGTGTTTTGAAAAACATCTTCAGGAGGTGTGCCAACAATTGGGCTTGATGATGGCTATAATTACTATAAATACATACATATCAATATTTAAATATTGATTTAGGAAACCGAGTCTGGCAGCTATTTTTATCATGTTAATGTGTCCAATACAAGAAAATCCTGCACATAGATTCACACAGGGAATTGCACATAGCTGTAGAAAGTACACAAAGCTCAGATTCAAGTAAGGATACAAATGCTGCATTATTTTAAGTTTACTTGTCCTTACTTACCAAAAATATGGTTGTTACAATAAAAGCAGTATTGTGGATAATTCTTTGCAGTTCATATTACTAATTTATCACCATTAACAACTCATCTGCTTCAAGTCTAATGTGAGACAGTGTCTTAGGTGTCACAACCAGTCGTAAAGACAGTGGTTACACCCTTTTATATCTCTTTTCAGAGGAACACCGGTCAACCTGAGACTATAATCTTATGAGACTCTGATTTATCAAGAAGAAACCGCACATTTCCTATCCCAGTGACTCAGCCCTGCAATCTGTGAGGCCTATCAGTCTTTAGGGAGTTCAGCATTATCATAAAGGAACAGTAACACAGAATGCCCTCTGTTGGGCAAAGCATATCATGCAGTAATAGTTTGCTACAAAAGTGTTTTTTAGAAGGACCAAAGAACATAAATTTAAATCAGCTGTTAATGTATACAGGATGGGACACTGTTTAAAGTGGATGTAAATCCTATTGTTTTTTATTTGTAGTGCAGCTTAAGTCTCTGCACAGACACCATAGAAAACAATATTTTTTTCCAGCAATGTGTTGCTTTTTCATATACCACACAAAGTTTATTGCATATGTGCGTATAAGGCCTAAGAGGGATAGTAGATATATTTTGTATAAATTATTTCTGTTCTGATGACATAAGCAGATGCTTCCACTGCAACCCTAATTTTACATTTCAGTGTTTTGGAAATTTTGGTGAACACCATGGCAGTGCAGATTTGTGAGGCTTTTCCAACAAGAGATGGTTTTGAGGAGCTATTGTGGAACAGCATAACTAAGCTTTATTTTTTTTATATATATATATATTTGTTTCTAGATATGTGAATTGCATAAACCATGTGAGATTGATCCAGTGAAGCTAAAGGATGGAGAAAACCTAGAAACAAACAAGGTAAGTAAACAATTCATGTTCAAACATTTTTTTCTTTACAAATCATCTCAACATTGTTACGTGTGTTAAATATTCTGTCACCTAATCATCAGTAATGTAAGTGTTGCCTAAATACATCACTGTACATTGATGTAGTCAACCCTCCTTACATTTACTAGTCTGCTTAAACTGATTTAGATTTGTTGCTGGCAACAAAAACCCTGAGGTCAGCTCAGGATAACCTCTACCACCAGCATGCTTTTTACCAGTATCCTAGGAGGCTGGACTCCTCCTTCAGAGTGCTTTCTGGGTCTAGAGCTTTTGGCTTTTCCCCTGTCCTTGCCCTGTCTCTGAAAACGTATTTAGGTTAGTAGTCTGGTCAGATCATACAACAGGAACTAATTCATTGGTTTTGTTGTGTTTCCTGTTTTAATTGCCCACCATTGATCACCATTTACACAATGGAAGGGGTAACACAGAGGGACTGACTGAACTTACAAGAGTCATAACTCTGCAGCTGCCCTGCAGACCCACATTGAATTCCACTAGGGGCCAACAGCTCCCTTTCCTGCTGTCAGCTGTTCAATGTTATGTGGGTTCTTGAACCTTTGAACCTGGAGTAATAGTTGTCTATCACTTTGCTGGGATCCCTGTGCCAGCAATGACTTAATGGATAGTTTAGTTATGTTTCTGGTTGACCTTGAATGTAGAGGTCCTAAGCACACCCTCCACATCTTCCACCTCTGAGTGTGAATAAGAAGTTGCAGTCCACTGTTAACTTTGAAGGGACCACCCTCGCTCCCATTGATGCGATGTGAACAACCATAAACTAAGGTGATCGGTCTGCTGTATCGGGTCCTGGGTCTTTTAGAGTTATAGAACATGTTACTTTTGCACTGTTTTTTGATATAACTTGGTGGAATTAAAACCTCTTTTTAATATACCTCTATTAAAATATATATCCTCTATTATTATATTAATGTATATTAATATACCTCTCTTTTGAGGTTTGGCCCTTTGTACTTCTCAAATGTTCGGTCAAGCTGTTGTCCAGGTTAACCAGGAGTCCGCAATCTTGGTGGCAGATGTTCCACTACTATAGTTGCTGGGAAACAGTTAGAAGCTCTTCTAAAATCCAGGTTTTGGCTGATAGGCCAAACATATTTTGGTTGTTCTGCAGACATCATGGACTATGGCACTGTAGATCATGCATTGGTAGATCAATTAAATCTTCTGTTTTCTGCATCGCCTCAAGTTGTGATGGTTTGTTTAAGTTTTTTTTTGTCATATTTCTTGTATGCGCAGAACACTTTGGTGGTATCAATAGGATGTGGATTCTGAAGCCAAGGGACTTGGTTAACCAGTATGAAATTTAAGGGTTGGCTTTTCTTTGGGTTCCATAGGTTCCATCATCTAAAATTCACAGTTTTGCAAAGCAAGTTTTTCCCTGGGCTGTGGAAGCCTAAGGAATAGAACTGGTAAATCCTACCATTTTTTTCTTCTCTCGATATGGCCAGTTTCAGATTGTGCCATGGAATCTTTAGCTTCTGGCTGCAGCAAAAATACAAAATATTTTGCTCCACTGCCTTTTTCTAGGTCTGTTTTGGATGTTTTCTTATGCATTACCTTTCTGAGTACAAATTGACTCTATAGGATCTAGCAGTCATTAACTTTCCTACTACTATCTCTTGCCAGCTTCCAACTAGATCCTAGCCATGCAGCAATGGTTCTGGTGTGGGAAACTAAATTTGGTTGGTAGCTTCCATTTCCAGTTTCTTCAGTTTTCATCTGCAGTTTTTCTTGGTGATAGTCTTGGGTTCCATACTTATTCCCATTTGGCATACTATTATTCCCTATCACTGGGAAGGATCCTGTGGGGGCTTCTGTCCTGTTTAGTTATTTGTTTGATAATTATGACCGGTTTTCAAGGTGTCCTATACTACATGTGTTTCATTTTTGTTGTGCAGTTTGGTAGTTCCTATTGTTTTTGCTCTGTGCCTTGTTAGGAGTGTTCTCCTTTTCTGTTAAATCTGTCTTTAGTTCTGCAGTTCTTCCTGAGGGTCTTGCTTAACACTGGTTTGTTGTAAAGGTATGAGTGCTCTCCATTTGCGTTGTTTGAAGTGGTTTTCCTCTGCTTCAGCCTTGTTTTCCTCCTTGCTCCGCAATTTCCTTCTTTGGGCTTTAGCTTTTTATGGCTTGTATAGGCTTCTAGCACAGTAAGGGTTTAGTCCTCTCCCTTAGTATAGACATCCATGTTTGATTTGCCCACCTCTCAGTTAACAACCCAAAAGCTTTCAGATACTTGTGTCCTTCCAATGAACTCCTAAAAACAAAAATCTCTTTACGGTAATTTGTACAAAATTTTCTTATTTGTTGCCTTGTTCTTAGTGTTTATTGTTAGTTACTTAAGTCTAACAGCCTTTTCTCCCATGAACCAGTCTTTTTCTCTCTTTAGAATTGCATCAGTTTCACATTGTATGCATTTAAATACATCCTGATCTTATATGGTGCAGACTTGTACACTTTTATTTTATAGCAAAAATTATCAACAAAAAGAAAGTCATAGTCAAGCTGAAAGACAACTCTCAGCATTAAGTTTTTTTTTCCCATTTGGACACTGCAAAAAATGTTAGGTTACCATTAAACTAATCAGGAATCGGTACGACGGCACCATTCATAGGCTTGTGATTCGAGAAATTCTGATATTGTTTATGCTGCTTATTTTAAAACAAAAAATCCAACATAGAGAGTGGCACCTGTCTTCTCCAGGTCAGACAGGAAAAGCCTTAAACTATAGGTGATCTATTCCTGCAGTATTTACTAAAACCTAAAATATCAGTTTAAAGTGGGTGGAAATTTTAATTCATTATTTTAAGTTTTCCCACTTATAACATTTAGAGAAGTATGGAGTGACACTATACCGGCAGCTCGGTTGCTTTCTATAAATAAACTATTAATACCATTAACAAATATGTATGTTTAAATAGCAATTACCATACCTTGCATTGCATTAGTGTAACCTGTTATTACCTCAAGCTAATTCAGACTAAAAAGAAGGTGACTACACGCGTTCTCTCAATCACTCATTTACAGATTTATTTTTCATGCATTTAGTTGTCAGATTGTAAAAATTATTACTGCAACCACTCCAGTGCAATGCATTGTGGTAACATTCAGTGACCCCCCCCCCCCCTTACATTATCGACACGTGTTGCAGCGGACCACATTGCACAATAATGCATTGGTATGCATGGTGTGCTGCAAATGACAAAATGGCGCATCTCCAGTTTTCAGTCTGTTCTGGTGAGGTGCTAGATCACTCGAAGAAATGAGCTATGTTAAGACAATTCACCAAGACAGACCAGTGTGTACATGTCCTTAACATCTGCCTGATTTTTAGTTACCAGCACTTCTTGACATGTTATCCAATGTCACATCCTATTTATAACTGCTAATTGTTATCAACTTCAACCTATCTTCTACTTGAGATAGCATGAAGATATTTTAGATGCAATATCAGCAATGTCTTACCAAGTAACATAAGAAACACATAATTACTTTAACTAAAACGAGTTAATAAGTGGAAATTAGTATGCATATCAATAGGTTAGTAGCACCTTCTTTTCTGAACACCTAAGTGGGACAGGAAGTAGAGAACTGGAAATGAGTTGGGTAAGAACATTAGCCCAGGCTTTCTGGCAAGGTGCTGGTAGCCTCTGCTCTTACCCTAAAACTTTAGGCCACATGTGACTTGCTGGTGAAACCTGATGGGTGGAAGTGTCACTTCAAGAATCTTGTTTTTGCAACTTTACTCAGGCACAGAGTTTTGCGGGCCTGTATGATATGGGCAAACACACAGCAGCGGTGTGACTAAAGGTGAGGCAATGGGCCCTGTGACTCCTGAAGATTCCACAATACAGGAATAAAGATAGGCATTACTGCCAGAGACCTGTTTTATGGTACATATTTTCCATGTTAGGTTGTTCATCTGGTTCTGCTATTGGCAGAGGTAACCTCTTGCGTGCACAAGTTCAACTTTAAGTGCTTTTTTTCTGAATCAAAGTCTAGATTGTGCTAATTGAGTTAGGCAGAATTTTGTTCATTTTGATGTATTGAGTACAATATTAAATACAACATTGCAGCATTTAGTTTTGTCACAACAAAATTTATTTAATACTACAGGAGTCTTATTAGTGAAGGTCTCCTAAACTTTTACTGATTTCATTTCTTGGTTATTCTTCAAGCTTGTTACTGTCAAATATATTTTTTCTGAATCCTAGTTAGCCACCTTAAGGTTGGACATGTTTCGTAATGTTGAATCGGCATCTGAGGCTAAAGCGTAGGTGGTTCCTGTAATCCACAAATTTTCTTGCTGTTTTCCTATATTCCCACGTCAGATTTGGAATGTACTCCTCAGAATGATTGTCGTCATATCTGTGAAAGATTTTTTCATCCCGATTATAGTATAGCCAGTAGTAGGTAAACATTACTATACTAGTTCAACGTGACTAACTAATAATAGTTTTCTCTGTTTTAAGCTGATTTTTACAAATCGTTACTTGCAGATCACTTCAACAGATATAGTTTGTCTATATTTATCTAGTAATCAGTCTTAGCCAACTCTCAGTCATGAAATTCTAACAGTATAAACTTACTGGTAATTTAATATAATGGAAACATTAAAATAGTGTACTCTTGCTATAAACTTTATAACTGTTTCTCCTTCTCTGTGTATTTAGGAGATATCTTTATGCCCCAATCACCTTAGGAGGCAGACTATGAAATTTGTAAATGAGGCCATTCTCTAGGGAGTTGACTATATGCTGTATTCAAGAATGTAGAGCTTGACAGTGACCTCATTTCCCTAAAAGCAGCATAAGGCATTTAGGATTCTGTAGAATTTAATTATATAAATGCAAAATATTTTGACCTTTTTTCTTACCTGTAATAAGTGTTCAGTGTCTTCAGTTATTTTTGTTTGTTGTACCTGTACATTGATGTTTAGGGAACATAAAGAAGGTGTGGTAAGCAAGGCTTTTTTAAAATCCTTATTTCCTGACCCACTAATTAGACAAAATTATCTTTGAGGTTAAGGGCATCATTATGAATGATCCATGAAGAAGTAATTACCAGTTCTAATTCATTATTTCTCTGTCAACATAAACCCATCCTCACCGCAGGTGTTAATTACTGTGCTGTGAATGTTTTCACTGGAAGGGTTCAGATAATAAGGTCCTGACTATGTTTAAAAGAAATGAGACTGAGACTGGCTTCACGCTGTTCTAGTGTGGTTTATTGACGTCCATTGTGTGTGCTGGGAGGTTGTGATTGGCATCCCAGTGCACTAAAGCAGCTCCCATGCACACTCAGCAACACACCACTTTAATTTAAATAAAAACTGCTCAACAAAGAACCACACTAGAAAAGCGTGAACTCAGCCTTATAATTTACTAAACACACTCTATTACAGTTATATAATATATAACAAATATATGCGATTTAGGGACTAACTATAGAGCAATGATCAAAAGAATTTGGAGAGGAAAGGGGAAAAAAAACGTGATATTCAAATTAATCAATATATGCCAAGCCTCACAATATGATATATAAAGGAAAAAAAGAGGAAAAAGATGGCTTTTTGTGGCACAATACTGATAATCATTTTAGTTTACTCATCATGTTATAAAGTCACAGATTTTTCAACTTCACACAAATAAAAGTATAGTGTATATACAGGTAAACACAGAAATGGTTAATTAACTGGGTGTCCAAAATTTATTAGGTATACAGTATTTTAGCATGATTATGTCTCGTTTCGCACCCTGGCTTCTTCAGGGGATTTTTGAGTCTTAATTGTGCAGTAGTGACGTGATGATAAAAAGGATGTATTATTCCAAATGTAGTTGATTGAGTTGTACTGAGCTAGTAAGCGTGCCTATTTATTGTATTTTACACTGAGCTTTATATTGAAAATTCTTGAAATGTATGCGCGGAGTAATATTCATCATGTTGGTGGAGATCTGGTTGGGATCATAGGAGACCAAATCCTAGGTTTTAGGTTATTGAATGTGTGGATGGATGATTGGTTGATGTTTTTTGAGTTCACAAGCAGTGAAAGGGTTAAAAACCCCTTCACTGCTAGTGGTTAAGTTTAGCAGTGGTATAGTTGTAGCCGCAGATGTAGAATTGGTGAAGAGGGGTAATGAGCTGAATGTCATCAGCCAGCTCAGAAGCAGATACCAATCGTTTAGTTCAGTCTATTCTAGATATGAGTAGTAAATTGGATAAACTGTTCTTTTAAAAAAGCTACAGTTTCGGTCTTCTGAGAGCCGTGCTGGGAAGGTTGTATGGGTTCTGTAGAAACTCTAATTAGGTGGTGGTGGTATAGTAAGGAACAGGATGCCTACAGCCTGTCTAACATACATGTTTGTATGTTAGACATGCTGCAGGCCTCTTTCTTTGAGACTTTTCTTCCACCATGTTTAGCACCCAGTTCATCCATTGAACAAACGCTCTTTAAGTCCCCTGAGAAAGCCCACAGAGGCGAAACGCGCCGGGACACAGAACGTTTAATTGTCACTATTTCAATAGGAATTTAGTGTCTGGTTGATGGGACTACCCCCTCCGAATTGTGCAGTGGGGAAGACCAGTACTATGTTGATTTGTCAAAACTGTAGTTGTATGCACTTTTAAAAAAAATCTTTTTCAATATACTGCCGCATATCAAATACCCTGACTTTCTTGTCGTTTCTTCTTCTTTAATCATTTGTATATATCAGGGTAGGCGGCCTGAACAACAATAGAGATTATAGATTAGCACCTTCTTTCCAATTATCTACATTTGGAATAATGCATCCATCATCACGTCACTACCACACAATTAAGTCTTAAAAATCCCCTGAGGAAACCAGTGTGCAAAACGAGGCATAATCATGCCAAAGTACTGTATACCTAATTATTTTGGACACCAATTAACTATTTCTTTATGTGTTTATCTGTATATACATTATACCTTTATTTGTGGTAAGTTGAAAAATCTGTGACTTTTAACATGATGAGTATCAGTATTGTGTCACAAAAGGCCGTCTTTTTCCTCTTCTTTTCCTTTATATATAGAGTTTTGAGCTTTCCCAAGTAATCTGAGTGATTTAGGAGAGAACAGTTGTCTTACTTTCGCCGATAGATTGCATGAGCAATCATAATTTTGCAGGAGCCAGCTAGCTTGAAGGAAATATCTACTGAAAAAGTATAAAGGCATTTACTGATGATTTCATCTTCTGAAATTACCAGCTCCCTTGCTGTTATGCTTATCCAGGGGCTTTACTACTTTCCAAATCATTGACCTAGAACCCGTATGAAACTTTCATGCACTTACTTTCATGATCTGCATGTTGGATCTGCATCAGTGTCTCTGTCAAGAAATTAGCATTTTTCAAAGAGAGCACTATATAATTCCCATAGTGCAGGTTTGTTTAAATGTGTAGTATACACCAGCATAAATATTTTCTTTTGGGTTCATTTAGGAAAACTTGAAGAATTACGTTGACCAGATTTTTAATGTCATTACAAAATCGGGAGTAAGCTGTCCTACTGTTATGTGTGACATTTTCTTCTCTCTAAGAGAATCTGCAGCAAAACGCTTTCAAGGTAAGCAGACATCAGAAATCTTGTAAAATAATGTAAAGACAAAATACCTGGAAGCCCAGCTTGCATGTCTTCCTTCCTGAAAGCTATGCATGAGACCAGGAATTTGCTGTAATTAGTGCATTTCATAAATACAGTGAAGTATGAGAAGTTCACGTACTATGATAGAACTCACGCACTGCTGGGCTTCTGCCCTGTTTTGAGTTTCTTTCACCATGTTTCCTAAGTGCTTTTTATCAGAGTGCCAATAAAATCCATGGAGTGCTTCATACAACAAGATTAAAACCCCTAAATCTACTCAGTAATAACCAAGCCAGCCTCTGTCCAGACTATGTGTTTCTACCTTACGAGGCAAATTCTTGCGGTGAAATCAAGGAAAAGGCACAGAAACAGCCTAGCCTAGTGTGTACAGTCTTGAAAGTCTCCTTGGAGTGATGGAAAATAAAAACTCTTTTATAAATCCACAGCATCATCCAGCTGTTTAAAAGTGCAGACTCACTGGGAAATGGTTGTTGACTTTGTAATAGAACCAAAGAACTTAGATTGGTCACATGCTGAGAGATGTTTAAGAAATTCACTGTTAACTGCACACATGCCAGCCTTTGTGAATTCATGTACATTCATTACTTCACTGTCACACGGCATTCAAATAAAGGGTAACTACAGCTAGTCACTACATGCCAATTATATAGTGCACCATTGTATTATTGGACCTAATTTTGTGTTGAGATAGAGCTGATTACAAAGAAAGCTGTACTTTATGCACAGATATTTTCCAAATAATGTTACTTATGTACCTAATAAATTACACCTGGTTAGCTGTTGGACTTCTTTAAATAAACCTGTTTTTAGCAATTTAAACATTAAGGGATAGCAGTCGTGAGAGCACTGTAACTCTTTCGATTAACTTTGTTGTAATGCACATGACTCTCATAAACTTACTGCCCTGTGTATGTGATTTGAATGCCACGTCAGTGCCCTGTAACCCATTGCTTTGTGCACAGAGTTGGATATAAAGATGAAGTGAAATCAATTTCAGAATGATGGCTAAGGTAGAACTCATAAGACATCACCAACATGTCCAGCAGTGGTTGAGTACATTGCTCCAGACCATAACACTAATTTTAGCACTCTGCTGGGGGTATATGTTCATACATTATGGATATATGCTATCATTCTACACATATTTCCACTATTTTTTTAATATATGCCACCTCTCCTCTACTGCATCTCTTTGTAGTTCTCTTCATTGGCTTCCATTTCACCTTAGAATCAAATTCAAGTGCCTGTGCTTTGCCTTCAAATCCCTCCACAGTTCTTGTCCCATGTACCCTTCTTACCTGGTAAAAATACTCCCCTAGCCGCTCTCTCTGCTCTTCAGATGACCTACTACTGACTTCATCACTCATAACCTCATCACACACATGGCTCCAAGACTTTTCCAGAGCCTCCCTGACTCTCTGGAATGGTCTTCCTCATCCTATTCAGCTTTCTCCTACTTTCTGCTCATTTAGAAGAGTACTCAAAACCCATTTTTTCATACTTGCCTACCCATCTTCTTCTGTCGTTTGAAACCGTCACTACTTCCCACCACACCATATCTCCCCTCCTTTTGTGTGTTCAATCCTCCACCTCCTAGATTGTAAGCTCTTTGGGGCAGGGTCCTCTCCTCCTGTTTCACGGTCAGTATTCATCTGTCATTTGCAACCCCTTTTTATTGAACAGCGCTGCGTAATATGTTGGGGCAATATAAATCCTGTTTATCATTATTCATAATAATAATAAGAAGAAAAAGAAGAAAAATGTTTTTACTTGACTGACCCATATTTAGGTATGTATTAGAGATGCATTTTTTCAAGCAATAACAACAGAACAATCAATTGCAATTTGCATTTGTATCCAGATATATGTAAGGTGGCTCTGTTGATCTCATATTTAATTATTAGCCATTTAATTATTATTTTTGTATTGTGTCTGTCTCAGGTGACCCGGATGTAAGATATACCGCCGTGAGCAGCTTCATATTCCTGCGATTTTTTGCACCTGCCATCCTGTCGCCCAACCTGTTCCAGCTCAGCCCTCATCACCCAGTAAGTAATTCTTGTTTAGTTTCAGAAAGTGTCATCAAGCTGATTGCATTAATATTCTGTGCTGGTCACAGTCTAGACTGAGCCAAAACAAGATACAAATGGGGTAATATATATCAATTGATAATTTAGAGTGTCACCAATCTAAAAAATGCTGACTTACAGTGTTTTTCTATTCCATAGCTTTTGTATGCATTTGAAGTGTGCCTTTCATGCTACAAAATTTGACTAGAACAGCCTTTACCCTCCTTGCATTAAGTAGCTCTCCTCTCTATTATTTTTTTGTGTGGGTTGAAATCCTTCACCCTCTCTTTCCCCCTTCCTGAGACATGTACCATATTTATACGTTGTCACTTAGGTGACAGCATTGGGTCTGCTAGGGCTGCTGACATCTCATCTAAAATGGTGACACCCAGCAGAAATTCAAGGATTTTTGGATGTCTACACAAAGAATGCATTTACAGGTAAAAACATGCTTAAAACATGTTAAAGGCACATAATCTTAGTTGTTAGTTTGGGGAAAATTAATGGTCTGGAAATAGCATTACTTTATGCTGTTATATCATATCTGTCTGTTGATTATTTATTTTCATATTTTAATTAAACTGAAAACCAATCCATAATATTACTTTAAGTGCAATAGTGTGTACAAAGCGGATGTTATGTCTGTGTCATTTTTTTTTTTTTTTTTAGATAATTGTAATCCAGGATTACAGGGATTTATTAATTTCGGATATGTTTGCAAATTGTTTTAAAATGTCAGTCTGGAATGTTTAAAAGCAGAAAAGATATTTTTTTTTTTGCATTCAGTGAAAACAAATAATAATACGTTGGATTAGCCGTATAAAAAACCTTCATTAATACTAAAATAATTATTTATATGTTGAAATGAAAATCATTTCTTTGCTAGGTTGTGCATTTTTTGTCTAGCTGCAATACACCACATCTGTTTCAAACTTATGCTTCAGTTTTTAGCTAAATCTGGAGGGTTAACCATTTCACAATTACTTTGTGACTGCTGGTATCGATGTGTCTTGCTATTTATTTCTGAAAACCTGTAGCATTCATGAGTGCTGGTGTTCCTGTTGGATTTCATATCTACTTTATAGAGTTATGACAGTGAGGTTTTATATACCGAAAGTTTTATACATTTTTTTTACTAGTTTATGTAAATGACTCGTATGTCCTATGTCCTACAGGATCCACAGACATCCAGAACCTTAACACTTATCTCCAAGACCATACAAACACTGGGCAGCTTATCCAAGTCCAAATCTGTAAGTGCTGTTATACTATTGGTTGTATGCTTTCTAGCCAAAACTCAAAAGTAGGTGGTGAAGAGCCATTCAACAGGTAAAACCCTTGATTAGTTTAATAGAATAACTTCTTTCAGACCTACCATAATTGATAAATAAGGTCTTGCAGTTTTAATCTGTTCGGCTAACAAGGGTGTGTTTTACCTGGTAACATTTTGCTTTTCTCCATAGCTAACAGGCTAAAGACACAGTACATTTTCTCTGCAATACATTATTTATGAACTCCTGCAGGTATTCACTCATGTCAAAACACCAAAAACCGATGTGTTTCTCTAATTCTTGTTTTCCTGCATATTTCTAAAATTTAAAAATATTATATAAAATATATTAACCATAAAAATATAAATATTTTTAAAGAATAAACCTTTACATTGGTAGTTATTCATATTACACACAAGCACTAGCTCCTTCCTACATCAAACTTGCAAAGGTAGATTTATTAGATAAAGGTGACACATCAGCCATACAGGATTCATAACATATTATTCAATTATTGGCATTTAAACATTCAAAATAACAATAAAGGAGTACCAATTTAAACAAAACAAACCGTTTGATTGTAGCTAATCACTAGATTTACTAGCAATAAACATACTGTGCTATTGCTATGGAAAAAAATTCATATCAAAATTGGTCACAGACAACCAGGTCATTTACAGTCTAATCTCTACTTTTCGAGGAGACATTTCAATTTTGTATTTGACTCTTACATTTTCTTTATTCTTTATCCCTTTGAAACAATAAATAATTATTAAAAACAAACCAAACAATACAATTAAAATAAAAAAATCTAAACTGAAATTCTAGTTCAGTCCAGGAAAAAACACCTTTCTTCCTAAACCTGCAGCTAGTGAAGAAGAAGGCGTTAACAAAATTAGCTTTATCAGGTCTCTAAGGCAATCAGACATTCCTTGGAATAACATATACTATAGGTTATTTAGGTTATATAGGTACACATTTCAGTATCCATCCATATTGTGTGTACTTCCTGATCCATTTTGAGGCTATCCCAAGGAAAAATGTTCCACATTTGCAAAGCTGTAAAGGACCCTTTCCACTGGGTTTTCTATCTGGACTATTTGAACACATTCTCTTTTAATCATATCTTCTGAAGGGTGATTACATTAAGTTTACCTAAAAGTTAAGGCCCTAGGGCTCCCTTAATAACTTAGTTGCTCTTCTTTTCTCTCTTTTGTGATCTACATCCTTTCTGGACTGGGTAATGTTAATCTTCAACCACTTTTCTTTATAAAACAAAATAAAGCGTACAAGTCTGCAATTTGTTTGTTTTAGCATTTCTCTTCCCACAAATCCATTATTTATGACGCTTTTACCAAGGAGTGAACATCTGTTTGTACTCATACAAGAACATAGGTTATCCCAGGGCATGGTGCTGGATCTTGTGAAATAGAACCAGGTCCTGGTATTTGTTACTTCTTCTAGGCACAGGGATGAGTCACAGAAAAGATACATATTTTGAGTCTTGTGATTTCCTCCAGAGTAGTAGACATAAGTATCAGTAGGATCTGAGCAAAATGTTTGTATCTGAATGGCACACAAACCTACTTAAATTTCTGGACCTAAGAAGCCAGTATAATGCCAGCATAATTTATAGGGTTACAGCCATACCCAGTACTTGTACAATACATTGTAAGCTTACTAAAATAACTACTAAACCCAAACATGTACTTTAGATTTTCTGATTTAAATTTTACTTTTATAAATAACTTTAAATTGTGATAAGCTATAACAGCATATGTATTTATAAATACCATTACATATCATTTTATATAAAAAACTTGATGATTAAAGTTTTTGACCATTCGTAACTTTATTTTGTATTTCCCATAGTAATATAGAGATTGTGCTTACATAGATTTATTCACAGTTTCAGTCTGTGGTCAAGTTATACTCCATCCTCCAAGTCTTCTCTTGTATTATGTTGTCCAAGTCACGATGTGCATCATATGCACTAGCAATTTGGATTGTGATGCACAAATGTGTAAACTTTTTTGTAATTAATTCGAAATCACGGCTGTACCTCTAAAATTAAAATAAATGACAGATCCAATGATTTTAGTATGTCATGGTGGTTGACAAATTGCATAAAAGTATATTGGTAGCTAAAAATGTCATTCCTGTCTGTGATCCAACATTCAATATTCACTGTATTTGTCCTAGTTACCCTATGTTTGTGGAACTGATGAAATGACGGAAATGAGGAAGAATCCAAATTTTTGATGTTTCTAAGGATCAGGAATAGAGAGGAAGTTGTCTTCTTCTTCAACTGTGTGTTCAGAAAGACTACCACTTATGTTTTAATCTGTGTATGAGTCAAGAAGTAAAGAGAAATCTGAACATAGACTCTAAATAAACAAAATAAAAACACCAGTTGGTCATTTTTAATAATTAAAGCAATGTTACATTTGTAACTTGTCATATTTACATATTTGATGACTTCTTCTTTCAGGCCAGCTTCAAAGAAACCTATATGGCTGCATTTTATGACTACTTTAATGAGCAGAAGTATGCGGACGCTGTTAAAAATGTAAGACATGAAAACTTACCTTTTATACATTTAAATTAGCTTTAATTAGCCTTATAGATTTAAATACATTACAATAAAATTATATACATTGTATAAATTAAAAGTCATAGATTAACAAAATGTAGAAAACAAATTGTTACCTTTTATACTATAATACTTGACTTTATTTACCAGGCTTTACCTTTGATTTACCATTTCAGTGTGGTCTTGTATTCTTGGTAATCTGATGTTTTTGTGGATGGTGTTGACGTCTCAGTTTCCAGGGTGGATTTAATTTGTAGTAAAATCTCCCCTTTCATTAAAGTAAATTGATGTGATCCAGGTCATGTATCTTAATCATTGGATAAAATGAACATCATGGCTGAACATGCTGAGGATTTATTCATGAAAGGAGTAGTGTTTCAGGAGCACAGATGCTACACACTGCGTTATTTAGGAATTATTGGAGTCTGTTCATTCATATCACGCTGCAATTTCTCCTTTTAACTAATGCATTACTCTTTGTTGTTTAGTTTCTGGATTTAATTTCATCTTCTGGAAGAAGAGACCACAAAAGTATAGAGCAACCAATTGTGCTCAAAGAAGGGTGAGTTAATTTTTATGTAATTAGCGGTGACACTATTTATGGTACTAAATAGAAAAACTCATTGTTTTTAGTCAATTTTATTGGTCTTGTTGTCACCTTTGCATTCTGCATCATGTGAAAACACATTAACAGTGTTACCATGTGTTAAAACGCACTGCATTTTTTTTTTTCATTTTGTAGGGGTTTTTCTTGTATTGTGTGAAAATAAATTATTGGCATATGATGAGAAATCTTAGTGAGATTGCATCGGACGCTCTTTATAACCCAGAACTTTTTTCACTGTATTTTTAGGGCCTTTCAATGTAACACTTTTAATGTTTGTAATGTTTGCAGAGGAAAATAGTGTTTTATCTTGTTCCTCTTTACCCAGATTTATGATCAAAAGAGCTCAGGGAAGAAAGCGTTTCGGTATGAAGAACTTCAAGAAGCGATGGTTTCGCCTTTCAAACCATGAGTTTACATACCACAAAAACAAAGGTAAATCATGCATAGATTTCTTTGTAAGCTTTCAGTAAGGAAAACTAAAAACTGCTACATTTGTAGCACTCCTAACCATGTGCGTTATCACACATCTTCTGGTACCATGTGTACGTTGTAGTGTTTTAGAAACGTGCCTATTCCATAGTGAGCCTAATTTATGCCGTCTGGCATATATTGGCTGGTAATTTGAAATGCCCATGTGGAAGCTCACGGGCATATGGCCCTCCTCGTCTGACCCCTGTCCAACTAGGTGACATGAAATATTTTTACAACAGTGATTTTTTTCCTGTAGTTTCTTTCTTTATACATAAAGTGTGTGTGTTCATATATCCACCCTGCAAGAGGAGCTTAGAAACTCAAACTTTGCAATAGTTGCTTAATGAAATTGCACCCAAAACCGTTAGAGCCTGTGTTCACCATTATACTCACTAGTGTAATGTGGTGCCATTAAAGCTCAACTAAACAAGAAAAAAAATCACACCCCCATTACTTCTGCAGAGCCCCTGATTCCTTCAGAGCTGCTCACATTTGGGTCCCAACTTCATCCTAGTGCACTGCCATCTTTCGTCTTCTTTCTTCTTCTGGCTACATCACCCAGTCTCGCACTCCACAGGCGCAAGATGGGGCTACTTAGCCAGCTGTAAATAGGGACAATAAAGAGTGCTGCTCTCAATGAGCATCCATGAGATCTGCATTTTTTTCCAATTACAGGAAAAAGCTCCTTTTGCAAGATCAAGCATGAGCAGAAGGAGCAGCCCAGAAGTCTCCTAGGATGATCAGTCCAACCCCCAAAAATATTAGAGGCTCTACTTTACTTCTTGTCTGGTACAACCATTGTCCGATATCTGTAATGGAGTCCTGGAGAGCAGTAATAGCTCAGTAGGGGGTTCTAATTTTAAATCATGCTCATTCCCCATGTGATGTTGCCCTGAGCAGTATATACATAAATTTTGGTGTTTGTATTTGAGAGAAAAAACTTTTAGTTTGGGATGGAGTTCTGAGTATAGTACCCAGAAGACTGCTCAAATCCATAAAGTTACTACACTTTGACAGATGCTTAGTACAATACACAATATTATTGGTTATTTTAGACAGCCTGAAAAGTTGCTCTGAGATACCATCTCCTGGCTTGTACTTTAATCATTTTTCTATGTTCCCACTAGGTGATCACCCATTGTGCAGTATTCCAATTGAAAACATTCTAGCAGTAGAGAAAGTGGAAGAGGAGTCCTTCAAAATGAAGAATGTAAGCAGATAAAATACCTTTCACTCACATATTTTACTTTATAAGAAATTTACTTAAGAATGCATTTAGGGTCACCATTATCATTGCTCCATACAATATTAATAGAAAAATGTATTGTTCCCTGAAAGGTGTGCCATAAGGCATTAAAACTGATGTGCGATTAGTTCTAATTTTAGTGTCTTGTCTTTTAAGATGTTTCAAGTCATCCAGCCAATACGTACTTTGTATATTCAAGCAAATAACTGTGTGGAAGCAAAGGATTGGATAGACATCCTCACCAAAGTCAGCCAGTGTAACAAGAAGCGTCTTACTGTTTTCCATCCCTCTGCATATCTAAATGGGCATTGGTTGTGTTGTAAAGCTACTGCAGACACTGCCACTGGCTGCAGTCCCTGTACTGGGTAAGACTTCCATTATATGGCTTTATTGTTTTTCCATTATATCGTATAATCCATAGTGAGTAGTAATGTTTTCTACCTCTAGACAAAGCATTTATATGTAATATAAATTGGCACATGCATCCTTATAACTATTTGTAATGCGTTTGTTCTTTTGTTCCAGAGGTCTGCCAGCAAACATCCAACTTGTCATTGATGGTGATAGGGAAACGGAGCGTATTTACTCCCTTTTTAACACCTACATGTCCAAGCTGGAAAAAATGCAAGGTGACTTCATCTTCTAAAATAACATTCATTATATACCCGTCTTGTAGTCTTAAAACGGAGCAATGCTAGGCACACATGTATCACAAATTTTTATCTGATTGATTGTTTTGATAATCGTATCAGTTTGGTGTTAAACATTATCTCAGTTTAACCTCAAGACACAGTTTGCTTGCAATGGGACTGGCAAAAGTTATTTTTTAACCCTTCCTTGCTACCTTAAGTCAAACTGGTTTAAATTATACCAGACATTGATTGTTCATCAATGCTTTTGACCACTCTAATCATTATACTTTAAGACTTGTGGATTCAGATGTTTTTATTCTTAGATTAGATGTTGCAACTAAGTGTTCAAATTCAGGTAATATTTAAGGGATGTTTTTTGAATTTTATATGATTTTCTTAGTGTAATAATAAATATTGCTAGAGAAGTAAATGGTCTTTCTTATGCTGTCTTGTAGAGGCTTGTGGTAGTCGGTCAGTATATGATGGACCTGAACAAGAAGAATACAGCAGTTTTGTTATTGATGATCCTCGTGAAACATACAAAACACTATGTAGCGTTATTGAAGCTGTTAAGACATTAGAAGAGGAGCATGCTCAGTACAAACGGGATAAATTCAAAAAGACTAAATATGGAAGTCAGTAAGTACAACATATTTTAAACAATGTCCATTTCAAGGAGGAGAAAAGGCTGCCACACATTGCCTGAAAGTTTTATTCCAGAAACAATTATTGCTTGTCTTGGATGGGTAGGGCTTTTAAAGGCAATTCTCTCCAACACCAACTGATTATTTTAAATATTGCGATTGGTAGGTAAAGAGGAAAAGGTGTACACCTGCATTAGCAGCATTGTTAGCCACATTGCAACAGGTAATAAAGATTTCAAGATGGTAACTCACCATGTGGTTGGGGAAATACCTGACCATATATATTCCCACTATTGTTTAGTTTGTAAAGCTCTTTATTTTTCTGGGTGGGTTAACTACACCCTATCAAATCAATTTCTGTATTGCTGCCCTGAAAGGTATGTACAGTGGTTGTCAGTTGGAGTACCTAGCCAGCAAAATCACAGTGAAGTCTCACCAATAGCATAAATTCAACAAGTCTATTTTAAGAATGGAAGTGGTTTGGAACACTATAGATAAAGTTGTTTAAAAAAAAAAATTTTGGCTTGGTTTCCTTTATTTCAGTGCTTAACTTTTAAACTTGACTGGGGCTTATGTATAAGATGCTCGTTCCCACAATCAAAATGGTGTTAAAATAATATACTTTGTAAAGGACATACCTGCTTCTCTATATATAAATATATATTGGCACCTTTGTTTATGTGTGTTCTTAACGTAAAAGAAATGTGTCTAACTACTGCTATTTCTTTTTCCAGAGAACATCCAATAGGAGATAAGAGTTTCCAGACCTACATCAGACAGCAGTCTGAGGTGTCAACTCATTCTATTTGACTTGCCATAGGATGCACTTCAAGGATTACAAAAGGAAATGTCTCCTCTCACTCATAATAATAGGAAAGTAAGGTCTTTATGAGTTTGTGTTGTAACACTGGTAGTAGAACTCAGAGCAAGACAAGCGGAGGTGTTGTGGAGGTGTTTTCAAGGACTGTTACAGAGTTGTAATGCACTTTAATCATCTGAAACAGATGACAACTATCTCTTTTTTTTATAGCTTACCCCAATGCCCTTACCCCTCTGATCAGTTCAATGAACTGATCCACTAATGCCTCCTTTGCTTTCCCTTGTGTTTTAAACTACGCATTCCTGGAACTACAATAAACCTTACATCTTGTCTGATGCTTTTCTGCCACAAGGGGGTGCTGAAACACAGATTTTTCTGCCTGATTTTGACTCAGGACTGCACTGTAAATAATGGACTCTTATGAAGATTGGATTTAAAGAGACCTATAAATCCCAGAAGACGTGTTCAACACAATGCAATGTTAACAAAATATTTTATTTTGATGGCAAAAATGTAAAAAAAAAATGCTTCTGTAGCAATCATACCATAGGATGGTGTGTTTACTTTCTAATTAATTCACTTCTAATACATTACTTTCCACCCTGTGTGTATGTCAGCTGGCTCATATAACAAAAAGTATTTTGTAAGCACTGGATTACTTGAGTTAGTTATTGCATTACTGATTTTGATAGAGAAGGTTCCATGTTCTAAATTCTATGTTAGATATTCATTTTAAAAGGGCAAAAAGTGTTTGAAGAAGATATATTTTCCCTTCATTTAGAAATTTGCCTGTGGAATAAACCACTTATTTTATTCTGAATCACAGCAGCTGTACAGAGTGGACTGCTTAAGCCATATTCTTGCCAATAAAGACGTTTCCAACCATGGTTTTATAGTAACGGATTTGTATATCAGTGTCATCCTTTGTGCCAAAGAGCTTATATATTGTGCTTCTTATTTAAGAAAGCCAATTTAGCAAGAACTGATTGCTGCTTCTATACCCAGATGACTGCATTATCATCACTGCTACAGGCAGTTTTATCCTGTGTATGATGAGGCTTAATAATTCATCTTTACAATTAGATAAAAGGAAACAAAATATATGTACATTTGTAATGTGGTTGCACACACACTTGCCTAGATAAAAAAGTCCAATTCGTGGTCAGGTTTAGCAGATGCAGTGGTTAGGTTGCCCATTGTTTTGCCACAGTAAGCAGTGGTAAGATAGTTCCTGACTTTACAGAAAAGCCAGCTGATTTCATTTTATCAATGGCCAGCCCACACACTAGCCAGCAGGAAGTCACAATTTCCGTTTTCTTTATTATATCTAAATTGTAGTGCAAATTTGGTACTGCACACCCTTTTATTAGATTTAAGATTTTACCTTGTTTACCTTTATTTCAGTTAAACTCAATCGGGTTTTTAGAAAGTGTATCATAGCTTTGTGCTGTTATTCAATGTAATATAGATAAGAGCTTAAATGTTATACTTGAAAACAATCTTGTAAACTGAGTGCCAACCACACAGCTTGAAAAATACATTGCACTCCTATCTTGCCAACTCCTAGCTATTTAGTTAGTGAAATATGGTTTGTTCAATGATGTGTGCTATCAGGAACAAAAATACCTTAGCTGTATCACAGCTTGCTATGTAAATGTGAGCTTCATCAAAATGAGCTGCCTGGCATGTGATTTTCCTTTTATAGAACAGTCATTATTATATGGTCATAGTCATTATTATATGGTTATTATTCCATTTGTTCACTTTATACCTGAATCAATGATCATATTGAGGAAATTGATTTATTACAGTTATATTTTTTTAAGATTTTTGGTTCAAGGTAACACATGTAAACTTGAAAATACCTCTGTCCATGGCTAGTAAAGTCCACTACCAGGCGGGTCTAAAATCATCAGTATAATCATCAAAGGTATTTTTCCCTGCCTTCTTCCCTTCCCTGCATTTTTTTTGTCACCTGTGGCAAAAACAATCCTTCAGTATTTGCTGTAGTTCCTTACAGTTATACTCTAAGGAGTATTCACATAAAACGATTGGCTTGCAAATCTTTGGCAGGTGTAACAATTCTTATTTTGTGATCTAACCATAAATATCTGTTTGCCTGGAGTTCCACTGGAGGCTAACAGAGTATTATGTAGTGCATTTAGCACATCTTTCCAACCTTACACTTAGAAAACCTTTCAATTCCCACACATAGGCAGAAAGGAAAAATTTTAATTCCCACACATGGGCAGTAAAGATAAAAGGATGTCTTTATATAAATTTTTAAGTTGTATTTAGAAACATGCAGACTTGTTTCAGTGTCATTTTACTAAAACTGTTGTGGGTGGATAGCACCCAAATCTGTTATAGTATAGGCAAAACATTGTGAATCAGAGTATAGAATGTGAAGCACTTAGAAATTAGACTAATGGTGAAAGTATTTGAATTTTGACACCTTTGTTTCAAGCTTTAACTTTTATGTGGGAGCAATCAGGCTGCTCTTTTGAAGATATGCATATTATAACAATAACACAGACCAGCAAAGCTTGATCCAACTAATAACTCTCCAATATCTATGTGTTCTTGTCCTAGATACAGCAGTTGGCTAAGTTTTGCAACCTGAACTGCGCCCATTCTAGTCTTCATCCACAGAAAGTACTGTATTTTAAACTGTGTGTCTCTCTGTTCTTAGAGATGTTTTAAAAATGTGTCTATCTGACAGTCCCAGTGGATGTAATCAGTAAAATATAGGATGTAATATCTATGTTTAAGTAGAACAGAGTACAGCAGAAAACAGTATAGAGAATAGAAAACATTTTGTCTATGTTGTGAAAAATGTTGGAGCTTCGCAGAAATAATGCAGTTTTTAGCAATGTAACTGAAGCCATTGATATACTGTAGGTAGAGAAGTCAAACAATGTAAAAAAAAAAATGTTTGAGAAATCTGTTCCCTGTGTTATTGTTTAATCAGCTAATCAGCTTTAATGTTTTACATTATCAGTATTATAGGAATGGTTAGTGATCCATCCCATCTAGTCTTAAACATGTTATGTGCATCAGCTTGAATTGGTGTTTGTTTTAATTGTGTATCCTCCACGTACAAAGACAAAACAAGAAGTATTTTGGTCTACTCATAGAATAACAAAATCACTTAGACTGTCTCTTTACAGGTCACATATTACTTTAATTTTATCATTTGAAATACAAAATAAATTGTATTGTGTTAGAGTTATCCATGCTGTTTTGGGGCATCTGATTCCCCTCCCATTTCTGCATCCTTGTTTTCAAATCACTTGCATATATTGCAAATAGGACTTATTCACATTATGTGTGGTGCAGTACACTGAGTCTCACATAATGTACAATACGCAGGAAAATAAGACTTTAGGATTTTAAAAAGCACATCCTTTTTTATTTCTGGATATGGAGTTTCCTGAGAAGCGTCCTCTTGTTTGTCATTTTACTTTTTCTGTTGAAAAACTCACTATTCATAACTTATTGGTATATGTAAAGAGACTTGAGTTTGTGTTTTTTTAAGGGCCCTAATCACCCAAGTTACAACTATTGATGAAAATAAAAGACATTTTCAGTTATATACATTACCACACTAGACCACCTAGTATATATTTTTGATATTGTTAGGACAATCCAAAATCATCTTTTCATGATACATCTCTTTTATGATTTCACTTTCTATAGACTAGATGTGTATTGTGTATGTAGAGTAGCTCATATGGAATGCCCCGTCTTTGAAGAGCACGTTCCATAGTCAAATCTTTCTTTTACAGTTCTTCATTTCAACATACGAAGCTAGAAAACTTTCCATAACATTTTTACTTCTAGAGGGTGTATAAACAATATCAAAACATGATTGAAAGTTACTAAAATAGATTCAGTGATTTCACTGTCTACAACAAAGTCAAATGTTACATTTTGTTTTATGTCACTTCCTATTTTCTTTTTTATCCTAAAAGTTTCAACTTTATGGTAACCCTTGTATATGCTGTAATCTGCTGCCATTTTAATGATTAAATATTCCAAAATGTTCCTGTATAATATGTTACAGTGATATGAATTTGTCCCCGTCAACTGAATAATTAAATTGTCTTGCTAGATTAGACTTGAGAACAGGTAAATGCAGCTGTTTATTATTGGCATATGTTGGTCCCTTCTTGAGCTAGAAATAGTTGAGTATTTTGCTATTACACATTATTTGGTACTACAAGCACTCATGCTATGGAGAAGCAAGGTATACATGTAACACATTATTTAAAAGCTATAAACTCTCACTCACTTGCTAAATCTAATTTGGGTTTATTCATGCAGATTCATCAATAAATCCCCTTTTCCTAAAACTGGAAGGTAAGGGCTCATACATACTAAGGACTAATATGTTTTAGGACAGAAATTTTTGCAAGGATTTTTTTCTGCCTTTTAATATATTTTTGAATAAACTTTGCTATTGATATAAACCTTTTATAATGCAGGCCGCATAGGGTCTGTATTTTTTATAGATGCCTTAGTACAGTTTGTATTCCTATCTTTCTACAATACACATAAACAAGCATTTTTTTCAAACAGTGTTAATATTTTAGGCTGCAATAGAGAAACATGACCACACAAACCACTTTACACCTTTGTTAATGTGTACAGAGTGCTTTCACTTAGTAGTGTGAATGAGCCCTGAGCTGGAAGGTATTTTAGAAATGTATTAGTAATTGAACCAACACAATGTGTCTTTTGGATTGTTGCACATTTGGCTTGGGGAAATGAGTATAAACCTGGTTGAGAATGTCTTTACTGCCTTGGGAAAAAAAACCTGAAATATGTATATGTAATATATCACCTTTGATGTAGATACTGCATTGTGTTTTTACTTGTTTATTAAACAAATGTTTTAATAAATCTGAACAATAAATCTGTTTCTGGTCCTTGTTTATTTATGTATCTTTACATTGATTATACTGTTATATAGGAGTACAGTGGAAGGAGTACTTGGAAGTGTGAAGATCCACTATTCTTTGTGCTTCTGTATATCATGTTTATAATTAACACAGTTCTGATTTTCATATGCAAGACTATATCCAATTTGTAGTCCCTAAGTTTAACTGTCAGGCTGTGTGTTTCATGTTGAAGTGGTCCCCCGTGACTTCTTTATGAGCCTGCTTTATCTATATGCTGTAAGACCCCCTTTAAAAGAAAATGTATTCTGAGTACCTCTCATATCTCATTCAAGAAACATAGATTCTCCCAAGTAGACTATGAGTTGCATTTTTGAATGTAGGTAATGTCTTACTAAAAGCACAAGGAAATAAAAAGATGATAATGTGAAAGAAAGATTATTTGTATTCTGACGTGTATGAAATGTAATGTGAGGACACTGCTGCATGAAAAGTAAAGTGAAGACACTGCTGGTAAATAAAAGTAAAGAGCAGACAAGGTTGGGCCATCTCCTCCCATTGGTCCAAGACATGATGTTCTGCCTGAAGTTACATGCTGGTTGTGATGTATACAAATGAACTGGCTACTCTACTCTCCAAGCTCTGGCCTTGGAATAGGGTTACACTGTGATTTTGTTGGTGATTGAGTGTTATATACACTATATAGCCAAATGTTTGTGGACATCCAACGATAATATTTGAGCTGCTTGGATTTTCAATTCCAAAATCATGGACATGAATACTGGCATGTCTCCAGCCCCCTTTGTGTAATAGATGCCACTCTTCTAGGAAGCCTTTTCTTAAAATTTTGTATCTGCGGGTTTTTTTGTGTCCGTTAGCTCAAAGAGCATTTGTGTTTCCAGGTACTGATGACCATTCAAGTTCACAGGGAAAGTCATGCTAAAATAGAAAGTGTTACCACAATGTTGAAAGTGTACAATTGTCTACAGTGCCTTTTTATACTGTAGCACTAAAATTCTTCAATTGGAAACACCTAAATTTATTAATATAAACGAATGCCATATAATAAATATTCAGCCTGGTTCAATGTCTGTGATAACTATTACACCTATTATCTTCTCTGTAGGCTTGGTTTAGGGAACACCTCAGAACTTGTAAGGATTCTGCTTGTGAATCAAGTACACAAGTATTTGTGCACCTGTTGTCTTTGTGGCTCCTAAAGAAAATCATTGGGTTTTGGAGACATTTTTGGTATTTATGTGAAGGAAATTTTTTACTGGCTTTTAGTTAAATTATTTAATTCCTCACACCATCCTCTTTTTTTCTTTGTAGTTCATCCCTTTTGTCTTTTTATGCAAATTTGGCACAAGTGGTTATAACCTGACTATGGAAAGCACAAATGTGTAGGAGGCTTTCATAGCAGTAATCTCTACCAGTCTCATGTATCATCTCTCATGTAAAAAAAAAAAAAAAAAAAAAAAAAAAAAAACAGCCTGAAAAAAATCAACTACGGTACATACTGTCCTATGCCATAGCATACATTTTTTTCTAAAATGTCAAATTACCATATATACTTAAATATAAACTGACTCGAACAAAGACCGAAGTACCTTCTTTTACCTGAAAAATGCATTGACTCAAGTATAAACCTAGGGCACAAAATGTGGCGTCAGTACTAGCATTCAAAACCGTAATCAATACAATTCCAATAAAATAAACGTGAATAAACTTTTTAATAAATAAATTACATTAAAGAGGTCAAAGTGGCAAAGACAAGGACTGCAATGACAGTAACAGGGTCCAGATCAGTGTTTCTCAACTAGGGTTGCCAGGGGTTCCTTGACCAATGAACAATTTTTGACTCAGAGGTGAAGTAAAATATTTGTAAAAAGTGTGTGGGGAACCCCCTTTTTTAATGTAGACATTTTAATATGTTTGATACCTTAGGGAATAGGAAATTGGGCCATTAAGTATGTATCTTCCCCCCGCCCTGCCAGGGAGATTTCTCTCACTTCAATGTTTTAAGACGCAACAGGAAATGGTAGGAAATCTCTTCAATATGAAAACTTTTCATTTTTTTTTTCCTTTGTCCTGGTGACAGGTGACCTTTAGGAATGGAAATCAAGGTAAATCACAATGGAGAAATTACATTATTTCTACATTTATATTTATTTTTACATCTAACTTTTAGCTGGAGTTATATTTGAATTAATTTATTGCTTGCAGTAAAATCTATCTGCGATTTCTGGATGTTTCCCCCAGGCTCTTTGTGCCAATTTATTGATAGGTAAACTAAACATCACTTAATCCTAAGTGTTTGTTGCTCAAAAACCAGATTTGCAATATATATATATGTGTGTGTATATATATATATACACACACATATATATTTGTAGCAGGTTGAAATATATGATGTCAAATTTGCATGGTATTTGGCATCATCTACCAATTTTTCCTGGAAAAGGGATTAAAGGGCCTGGATGGGGCCATACCTCCCGCCAGGGAATGTGCCAGGATTTGGGAATGGCTCTGGAGCACCTGCTCATTATTGATAAAAGGTACCTGCCTTTAGGACTGTGAGAAAGTTGCAGCCTGAGGCCCGGTGTTTCTCAGGCAGAAAGGCTGTGTGAAGCCTGTGAGCTGGGAGAAAGTCTCCCAAATTTGAGGTCTGTGGGACCCACAGAGTAAGCCAGGAGGAAAAGTTTAGTGTTTTTCTTGTCACTCTGTGGATGGCATTGATTCCCTGTGAGGGAAAACCTTATAATTTGCTTTGCGTTGATGTTTTTTTTTGTGAGTATTGGAACTAAAGCATGAAGTACCTCTCTGCAGCAAGTACATTTGACACAGTACACAGCTGTACAGTCCGAAACAGGCTTCTTTCAGGGTACAGGAAACTAAAATGTTGCTTTTCCTCAGCAGAAATGGTAATAGCTTCCAGCAGCAAACTTAAACAATGTTCCAGGCTGCACCATGTTACTCACAATACCAGTCCCATTGCTCATAGGTAAGTAGCTTTCACTAGAGGAATATACCTATCACTGTTGCCCCAGAGTTATGGCTTTGAACTCTGATAGTAGGTTATCACACATGGTTACTCAAATCTGCTCAGGTAAAAAAAACTCCTCTTGCAGAACTCCCTGGGAATATAAGCCCATTTGTCAGCACACCTAACCCCTACACACCCTGTCCTGTCTTGCTATGGCTTTCTTCTGCAACAATTTCTAACAAACTTGCAATCATTGTTTTTTTTTTTACTTCCCTCAGGCTCCTTTCCCAGTACCCTGCCCTGGACTGGAAACTGAAAATAGAGAAAGTATATAGCTCATATAAAACTCCCTGCATTCTTGTACAACATCTATAGATAGCAGTGTTTTTCAACCATTTTTGAGCCACGGCACATTTTTTACATTAAAAAAATCCTGCGGCACACCACAAATCAAAAGTGTTACAAAATTACACTTTGTAGCTAATTCTCGCCTCTAAAAATAAACAAGGCGCTTGAGCTACTGTGTGGGGAACCCCCTTTTTTAATGTAGACATTTTAATATGTTTGATACCTTAGGGAATAGGAAATTGGGCCATTAAGTATGTATCTTCCCCCCATCTACTAAAGGTTCTCTGGAATCTGGTTTACCAATAGAGAGAAGGGGACAAAAAGCATGGAAATGATCAAATTCTGAGTATTTCGATTAAATAAACCAGAAATTGCAATGTAAAACTGCTCAGCTGTTAGTCCTGTTATTTGCCCACAGTGTATTTTGTGTTTAGTTTAGCAGTTGGTGTGAGAAGTTAGATTATGGCAGTGTGCAGAAAGGTAATTCATGTTCTCAATTCTACATAGTTTTATGGAATGGAGCATAGGTTAGGCCAGTAGAATTCATTACTCTTTTTTTTTTTTTTTTTTAAACCTAGACTTCGCTCTAGTTTCTAAAACTACTTGAGAACACGAAAGGGTATTATTAGGGCAAATTAAACCAAAAAAATACAAACAAAAACAAAAAAACAGCAATACCCATTGAATGCTTTTGCTCAATTTTGTTTATTTCAAGCGATGATCAGCTAGAGACATCTAGTGGCCACAAGATGTACTGCTGTTCCTATTTCTACCCTGGCAGACAGAGTGTGAGCTTTTATAGTGGTGTAGAAAGGTATATTGATGTGTACATTTTCCAGCAACACATTTTTTTCCAGAAACGCACAACTTCAGGAAGGGTACAGTATTATTTCACTTGCACTGGATGGCTGCATGTTTGTTCCAGGTCAAATATTCAATACATAATGATGATAGAATCACAATACCAGCCACTAAGTCTGCACCTAAATTAGGGAAGCAAGGGTAGTTACCATATTTCTAACGTGACTAGTTCATGGTATCCATGTGGTAGCAATACTTATATCTTTAAAGGTAGGGTTTAAAAGATAAATAGACAATGTCACGGCACACTAGTGTGCCACGGAACAGTGGTTGAAAATCACTGATATATAGTATAGTATATAGTACAAGATAGTGGTAACCATCTAAGACCATTGCAGACCATTGCTTCTCCCAGTGGTATATGGTGGGAAGCCATCACTATAATGGTTCTTGGACTGCTTTAACAGGGTTAAACTTGACACCCTGACACGGGTGAATAGGGGGGGGGGTATTGAGAATGAATTAGAAGTATCTAGCCTGTGGGAACCTTCGGAGTGTTTCTCCATATCAATGCAGAGAACACTTCCTGATAGGAGCTCAATTACACGACTTTAAATAATTGGTTAATTGGTTCTTTTTCTCCAGTCACTTTCTTGGATTGTAGTCACAATCCAAGTAAAGCAAAGAACACATTTGTAAAACAGGGAGAGGTTATTAAAGTTCATTTTCACTGGCTTTAAAAACAAGAAGCTGGACTTAAAGCAAGCCAGGATAGCAGATATTAAAGTACTGAGACAAAGGTAATGTTGCAGAATAGAGAAAGGCCAAAAATAAGTGGTGCAGAATCCTAGACAGAATCAGGTTCAGGAGAGAAGCTGAGGTTGGGAATTAGGTGAGTTATAGTACAAAGGCAGATCAACAGCCAAGCCAGGTCAGTAACAGTAAACACATGAGAAGCATAGGTCAGGTCACAGGGAACTTGCTATGAGTCAGGCTGTGTTAGGTGCCAACACCAATACCAGGTGTGCAAGCATGAACATTTACATACCACATGGCAGGCACCCATTTCTGCATACCCAGCCACAAAATGTGTGTGTGTAGGAGCCCAAAACAGATGGCTAACAGTTCTTCTGTGTTGCTGAGTTTTGCTAAACAGTTTTTTGAGAAGTGAGTGACTTAATGGCATATGACACAGACACAGGAAGCTATTGCTTAAGAGAGCTGCTATAATACATAATACATAAGCTACTTCTATACCCCCTCCTAAAGAAAATTATCTCATTATCATCCAAATAGAAATAGGTTGTGTCTAGATCTATGATATATTGGGAGGGGTCCCAGAACCCATCTGACTAGCATCAAGGATGCATAAAGAGCAGTACCTATAGATACCTTGCATGCCCAAATTTAGGGAGTAGAAATGACAAGGACTGGAAGTGAAAAGGTTCTGCAAGTTGGCAGATGTGCTAATACAAACTGTAAAATCCTGCATTAACCAATCCCCTATAATTTCCTGGGCATATATCTAAATCAATATTGAACGGGATGACCCAGTACAGCAATTGAATGTGAAATTGATCACTTACAGAAGTCATTGCATATACAGTGTTATAAAGGCTATAGATAAGAATGCCCATCAGAGCAGTGTTTCTCAATCAAGGTTCCGTGGAACACTACGGGTGACATTCTTTCCAATTGTCAGCAATGTAAGAGGCATTCTTCTCATTGACCACCATACTTATGTACTGTGAGCTGTGGATTTAGTAATTATAGAAGGGGTTCCCTGAAGTTCTGAGTTACTTCAAGGGTTCCCCCGTGTTAAAAAAAATCAAGAAATACAGCATTAAGCTATGTATATACTTCCAATGGTCCTCACCAAATAATCCGCTCAGGGCTGTTATCGGACGAAAATCTGAAGTGTGTACAGTGGGCGTGGTTCATCGTCTGAACGACCGTCCTGGCGGATCCACGGGCGATGAACGATCGTAATGCAAGTGGAGCAGGGGGAGAGCGGGGTGCAGCTCTGTCATTTTCCTCCCCCCCTCTGCATGAAGCAGAACAGTGCTGTATGTACAGCACTCGTTCATGCATCGTGGAGTGCTTAGTCGTTCGAAATCGGATCCTTTCCAACGAATATAATCGCAAGAGTGTATGTGGCTTTAGAAGGTAGTTGGACATGCATATTTACACTTTGCATTGTCTCTCAGTGATAAGGTTGGAGAGGATTAGAGAGACTCTAAGAGATCTAATTTTAAAGAAGTAAAACTGACATTCCCTGAAACATTCCCTTGTGGGAATTATTCCTAGTCCACGTGTTTAAATAGCAGTAATTGATTGTCTGCCAAGGAATGTTTCAGGAAATGTCAGATTCACTGCTTTATAAACAAAGCTCCAAATGTCAACTTGATTACACAGCTCAACAAAAAAAAATTGACTTGCAAAGGATTTTTAAATATTTTTAGTGTATTTCAGGTCTGCTGAATCCAGAAATGACATCAGTTTTATTGAATTGGCTCTAGTTCTTGTGATATAGGAATCAGAATAGAAGAGTTTACCAACAACAAATGTTAACACAGCATATTATTATCAATCTTTATTTACACCGATGTTTTGCATTTTATATGTTAAATGTAGCATTGTTTTCATGAAACTTTCATTTGCCTTCTTTTTATTCATACATTTTCTCTTTTTTTTTTTTTTTTTACAGAAATATAAGTTCTTCAAGAAGAAGTTGTTTAAATGACCCTAATGTATGTTGCTACATTTGTGGTGAAAATTCCCAGCAAAATCAGAGAAGACACATTACAGAATTTGTGAAACAAGCATACCTTGTATATTTTGGTAATAAACTGGGGGACCAAGATAAGTATTGGGCTCCCCATATGGTATGCAAAACTTGTGTCTACGTCAGTGGAAAATTGGAAAACTGAAAGGTTTGAAATTTGGTGTACCTTTGGTATGGCGAGAGCTCAAAAATCATCATAATGATTGTTATTTTTGTTTTCAATAGTTTTTATTACATTTTTTAAATTTTCATAGAAAAATAAAGCTGGAATGATATCGTACAAACATCCAATATTGATAATCAATACAGCTAATGCATTACAGAAAATACTGTGAATAAGAACAAAGAAGTGCGATGGCATATACGCACCTAACAGAAACATTATAAACCCAAACCAAGTTAAGAAAGGGACCAATCACTCAGGACATATCACCCTCTCCATCAGTTGTATAGCGTTACCAGCCATTCAGAAACATCTGGGGTAGGGAAGGCACAGAATACTGGATACAGGGATCCCAAACGGCTGAAAATCTCATGATATGAATCCATGAGGGAGCTTGATAATTTCTCATTAACCAACATATCATCCATTCTAAGTTTCACCACTTGAAATGGTAATAACTGTTTCTTCTAATTACTCGCTATCACTTGCTTGGCAGCCAAAAAGACATACATACACAGTTGAAATTGTTTGTTGGTGAGCATGGTTGGTTTAAAATGTAGTAAGGCCATCCAGATGTTTGAAATTTAACCATTTAACATCCTAAAAACTCTGCCCTAGAATCTATGTACAAAAGGGCAGGTCCACCAAATATGCATAACTGTCCCTTCCTCCTGACAACCCAGAAAACAAAGCCCCGAGCCATGGCCCGGAAAGTGTTTAAGCCTAAAAGGTACCATATACCAACACATCATGACTTTAAATGCTGACTCTAGAGTAGTAACATTCCTCTAGTTGCTGTTTTAGACTGAGCCCAGATCCACTCCTCATTTGAACGAGTATCCTTCAGATCATGTTCCCAATTAAGAACATATTTGTGCAAAAGAGGATTCCTCATTTTATTACTAACTTTTATTTTTTTCCAGGTTATCCCACAATGACAGGATGATTCCCACGGCTGCATTCATTCTGAGCACAGCCCTGGGAATCCTCCTGTCAGTGTGGGATCCCCGGGCACTAGAGGTTATCAGGGTTTACCTTTCCTCAGCCATTCACAGAGCACTAGAGGTAATGAATGGGGAGACTTGTCCCTATTTAACCTCCAGTGCCCGGGGATCCCACACTGACAGGAGGATTCCCCCGGCTGTGCTCAGAATGAATGCAGCCGTGGGAATCATCCTGTCAGTATCACGGGCCGTGGAGTCACATACAGTTCCGCTAGGGCTGCAAGAAAAATCAGAAGAGCGGACCTGACACTGTGTTCTTGGATAGAAAATCTCTGTCAGCACCGCTCCTCTGATTGCTCTTGCAGTTCTAGACAGTCATGAAAAAAAACCCGACGTTTCTCCCCATAGACTTTAATAGTGTTGAAATTCGGTGTTCGATCACCCCAAAAATATTGGACTATTCGATCGAATAGCCGCTGAATCGAACAATGACCTATTCGGCCAACACTAGTCATGATTTACAGAAATAGTATCCCAGCTAAGAATTCCCGATCTAACAGTGAATATACCGTGGAATAATTATGTTCCGCCCACCAGTTAAAAGTAGACGGTGATTCCCAGCCCAGAGTAAACAATGGATTATTTTGGATTGGGAGTAGAGATAGAGAACATCAAATCGCTGGAATATCTTATTCCATCCCAGCAACGAAACATATGTTGTAAATGTGGGGTCATAATTGATGGTCTGAGTTTCCCAGGGATCTATGGGAGTGCCTGTATATCTATCGGGCGACAAAAAAACTGCCAAATTTGAACCCATAAAGGTGCTCATGATCCAGTATATAGAGAAAAAATAGGAGCAATGTGGCTAGCCTGGTAATACTTTACAAGGTTAGGAACCCCCAATCCACCTGATTGCTGATTAGCTAATAATGTTTTCCAGGATTTACATGGTCTTTTGCCATTCCATACAAATGACATCACTGACTTTTGTAGACCTTGTAGCACTTTAACAGGAACTGGTACCGGAAGCGTTCTAAACGGATATAACAGTGTCGGCAAAAATGTCATCTTAACCCCCTAGAGGTATTCCCGAGTCTGACTTAGGGTCGATTTTCCATGCAAAAATCGGTATTCCTGAGCCAGACTCGGGGTACCTAAAAGCAGAATTAAACCTCACTTACCTTGTACCTTTGCTGTCTTCCGGGCGTCCTGCTGGTCTCCGCAGGTCCTGGGGACACGTCTGCTCCCTCCGATCCCCAGCCACATGATGAGACGTCCTACAGGGATTCCCAGTGACGTCGGTGTTTATTATTAAATTTATGAACTATTAGGCTTGTGTATGTGAGTTATGCCTAAGAATTATAGACCTACAATGTAAAATAAATTTCCATGCAAAAAATGGTACCGCTTTTTGCGTGGAAATACTGCCAGAATCAGACCGCTAGGGAGGTTAACTGAATTAGACCTCCCAATCCATGAAAGTGGCAAATTCGTCCTTTTAGAAAGCATTTCCTTGTGTTTAGCAAAGAGTGGCTTAAAATTTGCATCATATAGCCGGTCATATGTACCAGTAAGTTTAATACCCAGGTAGTCAAGATGTTGGGTCAACCATTTAAATTTAAACGTATTCTGTATAAAAGCAAGCATGGATGTGGGACGTGTGAAATTCATAGGCATTGATTTTTTTGCCAAGCTCGATATTTGAGCAAGTTCGGCAGTGAAAACAAAGGTTGGGTTATAGTCAACAGAATACGGTCAAAAAAGAGGTTCAGTTTGTACTCCTCCTCACCTATCTGAATTCCATGGATATCAACATTGGAACTAATAAATGGGCCAGAGGTTCAAGGGCTAGAATAAAAAGTAAAGGTGATAAAAGACATCCTTGCCTCGTACCTCGCCGCACCGGAAATGGGGAAGAATAATGCGACGTAGCGAATCCTAGCAGAGGGGGAGGAGTACAAAGCAGACATCCAGGCCATAAATTGTGGTTAAAAACCCCATTTTTTTAAAGGATAAAGAATAATTAATCCCAGGAAAGGGAGTCAAATGCCTTATGAACATCTAAAGCAAGTAGCATACTTGGGATACTCTCAGAGTGAGCTAAATGTAATAGATCGATAATTTTCTTTGTGCTATCAGGGGCCTGTCTACCTGGAACAAATCCTACTTGATCTTTATGAATAAGGACGGGCAGGAATTTATTTAACCTTGCCACCAGTGTTTTTTTCAGTATTTTATTATTTACATTAAGGTGTGAATTTGTTTTGTAATTATGTGGATCTAAATCATCCTTTCCTGGCTTGGGTATCATTGAAACATGGGCCTGCAATAAGGAATGAGTATGTTGCGGATCACTTTCCAAATGGTTAAAGAAATTCGCTAGGTGGGGTGCCAGTTGGTCCCGGAATTTCTTATAATAAAGTGATGAGTTGAAATCTGGGCCTGGAGTTTTATTAGTTTTCAATGATTTAATAGCTGTGAGAATCTCAGCCATAGTAATATCTGCCGTTAGTTGCTCACCCATCTCTCTAGAGATGCGTGGGGAGACTCAAATTAGTAAACAACTCATCAGTCTGGGAATTCTGAAAAGTGCCCTGAGAACCATATAGATTTGCCAGAATTTCCTGGAACCTTTCTACTATGGTAGACGGATTAGCCGTGATGGAACCATTACCCCGCTTTAGCCTTGTGGAAACAGAGTTAGATTTAGTGGTAAGCAATCGTGCCAGCATGGAGCCTGGTTTATTAGCTCTTGCATAAAATTTTTGTTTTGACCATTTAATTTGCCTATCAACCTGGCTATCCAACAATAAATTAAGTTCTGTACATATTTGCTGAACTAGGTTGTAAATTTTTTTATCTTGTGTGGCTTTCCACCTAGATTCCAACTGATCAAGGGAAGAGGTAAGTTCCGAGATTCTTTAATTTCTCAATTTTTTCCTATGGGATGCTATCTGATTTAGATACCCTCTGATTGTGGCCTTATGGGCATCCCAGAGAGGTGTGGGTGACTGCGCCGAGTCTACATTAGTCACAAAATAATGGATAATATGATTCTCCAATAACTGTCTCAGCATAAGACAACATAGCCTCATTTAGTTTCCAAAGTCATGAAAGTCATAGGACCTAGGAAGCAAAGACTCACAGAGAGCCAAAACTAGAGAGTGATCAGAACAAGTAGTCGCCATAATTTTGGCAGATACACAGGGTAGCAGTTGTTGTGGAACAAAAATATGATTGATCCTTGTGAAACTATCATGAGAAGGAGAATAGTAAGTAAAATCCTTCGGAGTAGGATGGAGTTCCCTTCAAACATCAAATAAATGTGGGTCTGATAGAAGCTGTTTAAACTTTTGGGAGTTCAGAAGGATCGAGCCTAGATGTCCCTGAGCTGAAGTAAGTGATTTATCCAATTTACCATCAAGAACCAGGTTAGTATCACTCATCAGTGAAAGAGCACCTTTAGTATACGTAGCTATCACATTGAAAAGATGTTCAAAAATTGGAGTTGGTGAGTTTTAGGGGCGTAGTAATTCTGTATATCAAACAGAAAACCTTGTAGTACAAGGTATCGACAAGTGGGGTCCATTATTTCTTTTGTACATTGGAAGGGGCATATTTTTGTTAAAGGTTATTAAAACTCTTCTTCTCTTGGAAACTGGCTTGAAAAAATTGAGGAAATTTCTTATGAAAAAATGAGGGCTGAGAGGATTGTAAAATCCAGTCTGTAGCCAAAAGATATTTGCTCTAAGAGAAGCATAATAGTTAAACACTTTCTTCCTCTTATGTGGGGAGTTAAATCCCTGTACATTATGGGTTACAATTACACATTTCTCAACCAACATAGATAGTACTGGAAAATCAAGACTGTACAGATAGGAAAATCATTACATATGATTCGGACCGTTCATCAAAGCATGAGGTATACCACATTGTAGGCCTGGCTGTAGTAAAGGGTAATGTATTCCTGAAAGCTCAGCTAATCAGGATTGAGCTCCATACACATGGACACAGATCTGAAGCATATTCCTAATATTTACAAAAAAAGTGCTCTGGTAATCATTTGTTAAATGACTGTTATTTTTTCCACACGTGTCCAATACTTGCTGTTTATGTGACATACTCTAGTACAAGGTGTGGTGACAGTCCACTAGTCAAGACCAGTAAAAAGAGGATCTTTACTATGTCTATCAACTAGAATATTGACCAATTTTTGCGTCTGTAATACACCCAAGCTTGTGGCTTCCCCCAAAGATGTCGCCAGAGATGAACAGCAGTCCCCCATAATTGTCCAACACTCCACCACGACAGATTGATAAACAACCAATCAGGAATGACACCTATGGACTTTGGAAGTGAGCACAGCGAGATGCCACTTGCTTCTCCTCCTCCCCTCTCTATAGAACAGAATGGAGCTGCATAGCACTTGTTTGTTCATGTATCACTACAAATGATCATGAAAGATTATTTCCAGGAACAATCATCCGATGTCTGACTTAAGCTGCGTACACACTTCCAATTTTTATCGTTCAAAATGAACGACGAACGAACGACGAACGATCGATTGGGCAAAAATCGTTCATAAAAAAAGTAACCAACGACGCCGACGAACGAGGAAAGTCGTTGGAAACGAACGACCGGACCGGCGGATCGGATTGGACGACGATCGTTGACCATCGTTCGTGTGTACGATCGTTCGTTGATCGTCCATGGTCTAAGCATGCGTGACGAACGAACGTTCGTTCACTTCCTGTCGTGCACGTCACTCCCTGTATCGCTCAAACGATCGTATCTATTGTGTGTACAATATCTACGAACGATCGTGTCGTTATCTGTATGTGCAGGATCGGTGCTATACGATCGTTTGCAGATATCGTGCAGGATCGTTCGTCTTTCGTTTAACAACGATAATAATTGGAAGTGTGTACGTAGCTTTAGGCCTTTTCAGATTTTGACCTGATGTTCCCTAGAACTTCTAAGCTATGTTAGGTATTTTGAGCTAAACAATTCTTTTGTAAAGCACACTTTCCAATTCTTTTGCTGAACCACATCATTATCAAGTCTGCCCGGGATCATTTTAAGGCTATTCTGATTTTCTGAAAGAGTGTATTGCGTGCTGACTGTTTAAAAAATGTGAAGTATTGTGATGTTCGGAAATGTCTTGTTGATGTCTTCATCTGATAGAGTTTACTTTGGAGCCATCGAGTAGAAGAGCTGAATGGCAGGAAAATATGCACAATGCACTGTTAATGTTTGTTTCCTGTATTAGCACATCAAGTTTCTAAATAGCACTCCATATGAATTCTAAAATCTATCCAATGTGTTCTGATAAAAGTCTGGGTCTCCACTATAAAAAGGCTCTGGGAATGAGGACACAAGTCATAATGTTTGACCAACTGCAGGAAAGTTGTTTATTGGTTTCAGTATCTGTTTCCTCAGAAGCATCATACATGCAAAATATTTATGGTACTAATAGAATCAGATTTAGGGCTGGATTTACATCTCAGGATCCTTGAAGCACAAAATGCTGTGTTTAGTGTTCTAAAATCCTACTTTAAATAATGTAACCTTTTATTGCCCATAGTTTTGCGCTTAAGATTTAATTATAAAGGCTGCATGCATCTTAAACAGGGTTTTTCAATAGTGCACTCTGGATGCCTATTGTCAGTATATGGCATCAGTAGAATGTTAGTGCCAGTACAAGTATGAGATGAGCAGTTGTGCTTCTTCCGTCTTCTTGAGTCTTCTGGCTATGTCGCCCAATCTCACACTGCACAGGCGCAAGATAGGGTGATGTAGCCAGATGTAAATTATCCACCCTTTATATTAGGTCTGCTTTAAGATCCTTATTTATGTGGTGCTTTGTAAATTAAAATCTCTTAACAGTATACCATTTGTACTCTCTGAAATAAAAATCAAACACATAAAAAAACTCCAAAAACATGTAAATCAAAGTCAAAGACATACAAGTATAAATTATATTTCTTTTTAAAATGCAGTCTAGATTCTAAAGGGTCTAGCAAGGAAAAACATTGAACTTAAGGTTCCACTCTAAGCTTGGCTCATAATCTTCAGATCTGTCCAGCTGGGGGTCCCCACCAGGAGAAAAGACTCCCATCAGTATTTCTCTAATGGCTAGTGGGACATTCAAACCATTCCAATGTGTCAAGGTGGCAATACTATCAAGAATGGAATAATGTGGCATATGTTTCTAGACCTGCACCCAAATCTTTGTACAGACAATACTGTACAAATGGGTCCCAAGTTTGACGATTGCCCGTTGTGCTGTCTAATTTTATCAGTTCTACAAAAAAGAACTCAAAAATAATGTTTTTCTTGTACAAAGTGTGTGTGTGTTTTTTTTTTTTAAATGAGCACCAGAAATTAAACAACTTACAAAAAAAGGAACTGTCAATGGAAGGAACTGTTAACTGCAGCAAGTGACACATTATCCTTAAAGTGTTTGAAAGCACTCAACTAGTCCTTAATTTTCACTTAGTTTAGTAAAAACATTAAAGTAGAACGAAAGTCCCACTTTAAAAAATCCTTTATCAGGCAGATGTTCCCTTCTGCAGTAACTTTTCCTACCTGCCTGATTGGCGCCCAGCTGTCTCCAGGAAGTTATTGCCCTTTGCGAATCTACAATCCAAATTTGAACCACCTTCATTGGCCATATACAGCTACTATCAAATCCGTAAATTCGGCCAAGCTGTCACTAGAGAATTTATCTTTTCATCGCCCATGTTGTTTGAACGTGTATGTGCAGGAGGTCCATCTCGTAGAGGGCTGATCTTGGAGATTTACCGGATATTGACTATTGAACCTGCGATGGCTTTAGGCAAGCATGCTTATTTGACTAAATGGGAGACCATTCTGGGCAGGGAACTTCCTCTGGAGCTGTGGCAGGTTATATGGGGTAAAGCTCATAAGAGTTCGGTATGTACGTTGTATAGGGAAAATGTAAATAAAATTCTTATGCATTGGTACTATACCCCACACAGGCTTAACTCCATATATCCATCTTGCAGTAATAGTTGTTGGAGGTGTGATTCCCAAGTGGGCACCCTGTTTCATATTTTTTTAAACTGTTCTAAGATAGTGCCTTACTGGAGTGGGGTGAATGCTTTGCTCATTGAAATACTGGAAACCTCTATTAGTTTAGATCCGGTGACCCATTTGCTGAATGTCCCCATTACCGAACTTTCTAAACGGAGGAAGGCTCTTTTGGCGCAAATTCTTACGGCGGGCAGATGCCTTATCTCGGTGCATTGTAAATCACTCACTCTGCCCTCTGTTGCAGAATTGACGACACGTGTAGGGGATATTTGGCATAACTAGATGAGATGCTTCCAAAACCAAATGCCCGCTTGAATACATATATCCACCTAGCAGCAACAATAACAAAAGTTTGCTATTGGAAAGCTTCTAATATGCTTTTGGAATTCACTAAAAACAAACTGAACTGGATCATGACAAACAACAAACTGACATGTCTATTTAAAGAAAAAAAAAAAGCTTATTTTATTTTTGTTAAAAAACAAAAATTCCCTGTTGATTTATAATATGGATTTTGTATGATGTGTGAATTTTTTGACTGTTGGAATTTTTTGTTGTTATGTGACTATCTCAATTTTCCCCCCAAATATGTTGTAAAAAACCCTTTGAAAAACCATTAAAATGTTTGAAATAGCATGAAGATTTTAATCATCCAATCTTGTGCTAGCAACATTTGTGTTGTTCGTATCTCATTTTAGATGATATTCCTTGCATGGTATTCACTTACATAAGTAAATAATCCTTTGCAAGGTAATAATTCACTTTGCTAAGTAAATAGTCTAAAATATCTTAAATTAATTCCACTGTGTCACTGGCTAGTTTTTTTTTTGGAAATTTATGATGCCTTGTAATTGTGATTTTTGGATTGTAGGTCAAAGACTTTGACCCTGATTTATTAAAGTTCTTCAAGGCTGGAGAGAATACACTAGTGAAGCTGGGTGATGCAGCAAACCTTGAAAGGATCTGGTCCAGGATTGAAAACATTTGCTAACAAATAGCTAATGACTTTTAGGAAATCCATTCCAAGTTCGCTGGATTACCCAGCTTCACTGATTAAAGTGTATTCTCCCCAGCCTTAGAGAGCTTTAATAAATCAGGGCCTTTGACTTTTGACGATTTAGTGAACACCTTATTAGTCAAAATTAGTAAATTTGCTTAGGTTACCTAAATACTTACTGATAAATAAGGATGCACCAGATGGCAAAAATATTTAAGACACAGTGGACAGAATAAGAAAAATCTGTGCAGGAACATCATATGATTGCGTATTTAATAAAATGTTCCATCATTTATGCTGAATACAGTGATTGTGCAATATGATTTCAGTTTACACTGTTTACCGACATATTCCAGATGTTTTCAGACTATTTTGGCAACCAAATATGGTTTTATGAAGCGTGCAACAATGGACTAAATGCAGAGTTCCAAAAGAAAATGAAATCAGATGTTTTATGTTGTCAATTCATACAATAATTTTGCTGAGCTAAAACATTTCTCTTTATATATGTTAAGGATCAATAAAGATGTTGCCATATTCATTTATTATATTTTAGGTACATTTTTAATGGCCTTCTTGTAACATTTTAAATTCAAATACAGGAAGGCCCCCACTTCTTTAAACCTGCACATCTCAGTCTTGCATTGTGGGTTGAATCATTTAAGAGACATATTGTAGTCTATGCACAAATTTCCAAACTTTTTCCCCCCAGTTGTACAAAGAATTAAAATGAAACAGCCCATTTCTTGTCCAAACTTTGACTTGGCAGTGTGATGAAACAGACAGGAGGGATTTTTTAAAAGACAGAACTCCAAGCATCTACATACCTGTTACTCTCTCTGTTATCCTCTTTTCCCCAATATACTATAGGGTTGTTATAAATGTAATGCCACCACTGATCGCTCCATTCCTACTTTTTATCTGTGGTCTGGTGCTAGGCGGGGAGGAGGGGAAGGAGCAGTTACCTCACCTCTGGCCAGTTGTAAGGTGGCTACTAGTTGTGGTGGCTGCAGCATTATGCCTGGAGCCCCCAGCTTGTTTGGTAAAAGAAACTGATGGGGCGCCGTATATGCAACTCGTGCTTTAGATTAATGGAGGATAGCTGGCTGTGCTCAGGGCTTGCATCAGAGGGTAAAGGGCATTCCTGTACACAGGCAAGCAAGCACCTACCTGGTGTCAAAAGGAATTGAGTAAATCACCTTCTGTCATGACAGCCAGGTAAAGAAATAGGAGGAGCTTATTTAGAGAACATATACTCAGCACAAAAAATCTTAAGTTTCTTGGGTCTAATACACGACAACCCATGTCTGGCATTTTTATTCGTTCATAAATATCCTTGATTAGCACCAAAGTAAAATTCACAAATTGTTAATTTGACTAAAAACTACACTCCAGGTAAACAGCAAAGTATATAGTTGAAATACGTATACCCTAGTCATGTCAGGTCTTGTCTACTCAAAGGTTTGTAATCTGTCTAGTTTGGTGATTTAAAGACCCTAAAAGAACATGCAGGAGGTTAGCACAATCTTGTAGGGAGAGGCAGCTTTCCTTCCTCTCGTCAGTGCTGCCCCCATGAAGACTGCTCTCCTTATATTTGGTTGGGGAAAGTTGGCCTGGAGCTAAATAAGCGAAGGGCCGCATGACAGGGTAAGAAGAGAAGGC
>NC_092858.1:69189295-69215650 GCF_032062135.1 Pyxicephalus adspersus | reverse complement strand
TTTTTTTTTGCCCGTACGAAGGTCGGGCTTAACGGCTAGGTGGTTAAATATATAAATAAAAGTATGTTGTTATTTACAAATGGTTAATAAAATGAGCTGCTATGGCCGATTTAACCCAACAGCTGGTGTGGTCTAATTATTGGGGATGTTGGGTTGGATTGGGTATGGTGCAGTTCATGGCTTCCTCTGCTGTGCCCTAGTCAAGTTCATGAACAAAGCACCACACAATGAGGAAACAGAATGAGACTTTGAAAATATTTGTTTATTGTTATTCACATGCACATACACACGGTGAATCTGTTATTCTTGACTCCCCAGTTTGTTACCCTGTAACATGTACTTTCAGTAGAGACTATAAGTGGCCATGCTGATGCTCGGTGCCATGTTTTGTCATTGTTACCATGATGAAGCCCATCCTAAACAACAACATGCAGCTGCCACTGGTTGGCATGCACATATACAGGAAATGGCTGAAAAGAAATTCCAGGAAATCATTAGCTTTGAACTTCAAATCAACTTTAATGGCTGTACAATGTAATTATAATACTGTACACCACAATCACAGCATCCACAACCTTTTCAGGAGCATTTTTTTGTCATTCAATAATTGCAGAAATGGCATATAGGTATGCAATGCCTGATATGTTTTGGTAAAAAAACAGCTACCTACTATATATATGTCATAGATGTTAGGCAAGGCTTCTCTAAAGGGAAATTATATTATAACCTTTCATTCTGATTACATTTGATAAGGATTTTAATTGTTTCCATGGCAACGCTTCTATTTCTAAATGTGAAATATATTGCTTAATTTTACCTCCTCCAACACCTTAATTTGGTGACACATGTTAAATCCACACTGTATCTTACCAGTAATGTAGGAAATGGCCTAATATGCACATAACTGATAAGATAAAAACATATTCCAGCTAATCTATATACATTTTACTAGTAAAAGACTATTCAAAGAAAGACACACTTCAGTTATTGTAAATTGATGACATTGTAGGGCTATTGCTAGTATTCATTTAAGACATTTTTGCACATTGACGTCAATGTGAATTAAGTATATTATGCATAATCCATTTTTACATTTTTTTTTAATTTTTTTATTCCATTACTAAATTCCATAAAATAACAACTAATAGTATTAATAGCAATTCCTAAAAATGAAGACTCATAATTGTTTGCAAACACATCTGTTCATTACAAAACAAAATTCTTTAATAGGCTAGTACAAAAAATATGTTTTACAATTAGTTGCTACTGATTACTGCAATGCCAAAAAATGTTTTTTACATTCATGTGAATAGATGCCACAATTGAATGTGGTCACAAATAATAAACAATACAGTGCAAGGTTTATTAGTATTAATATTAATAAACAGAATATATGCGCTGTTTTATATAGCGCTGTACATTAAGTAGGAGTTGCACCGACAGATACAAATAGTGACGCAAGAGGAGGAGAGGACCCTGTCCTGAATAGGCTAAAATTAAGGAAGTGGAGGAAGTAACACACAATAGGAGGGGGTATACGGAATGGAGGGAAGTAGTGAGGGTTTTAAGAGACAGAAGAAGATGGGTAGGCACATTTGAAAAGATGAGTTTTAAGAGCTCTTTTAAATGAGCAGAAAGTAGGAGAAAGCTGAATAGGATGAGGAAAACCATTCCAGAGCGTCAGGGCAGCTCCAGAGAAGTCTTGGAGCCGTGCATGTGATGAGGTTATGAGTGAGGAAGTCAGTAATAGGTCATAGGAGGAGCAAAGAGAGCGACTAGGGGGGTATTGTTTTACCAGGTCAAAAAGATAAGTGGGGCAAGAACTGTGGAGAGAATGAAACGCAAAGCACAGGAGCCTCAGTTTGATTCTCAGGTGAAATGGAAGCCAATGAAGAGAACTACAAAGTGAGGCAGCAGAAGAAGAGCAGTGGGAAGGATGGATAAGTCTGGCTGCAGCATTCATAATAGATGAATGTTTGTTCTTAAGTTGAATTTATATGTAAGTTGGTACAGGTACTTTTATTTTTAAATACAACTAGGATAGATGTTTGTCTTAACATATTTATTTTTACCTTTCTGCACTTACTTTCTGTAAATGCTTAAACAGCAGTGCAACCCTAAACAATTTTGGTAGAAGATGATGGACTTGTTGGAGAGGATGGGATTAGTATTAGAAAGTCAGGATCTGATTCTGCAGCTGGAGTCAGATTCCTAAAGTAGGCATCAAGGCAGGTTTGCACAGAGCATTTCTTTTTCTCGTCATAATTATCCCTATAGCATCCCAGGCCTTTGGTAGCTGTACAGTAAACGTTGGTAAACCTCTCTGTATCAGGATCTTGCTCCCCTTACCCCTAAGATTCTGACAATGTTAGCAATTGTAATTGATAGTGATGTAATTTGTAAAACAGTCCTCTGGTACTGATAAGGAAAGAAAAATACATATACAGTATTAGGAATCATACCTGTTTAGATCAATATGCCTATCAATATGATAGGAATACTAAATCACAAATAATTCTAGCTGATCCTTAACATTTTTGACAATGTTTAAGCTTTTGCAGAATATTACTTGTTTCTTAAAAGTTACTTAACAATATCTTGCATTCTTCTTTCATTTATTTCCTACTTCAAATGAACCTGTCATTTTAAATACATCCTGCGTTACCGTAGCCAGGATGATCATGCACCAAATGTGTTAATATTAACTAACCCTATTGCATGGAAATCTTTGATTTCCACTTTGTTACCAAGGGCCCCAAATTCCCACTGAACTATCCTCTACTCTGTGTATTGAGAGCACCCTCACTGGCCACTGACAAATTTACATTAAGGATGTGGATATAGCTTGTTGTAGGGGAAAGGAAGCGGCTAAAAAAGTCAGGAAAGTGAAGGTCCCAATAGGTTATAAAAATATAATACATTTAGATATGCAAGCAGTGTAAGTATCCTAATTTAAGTTGGTACCAACCCCATGCAGTGTATAGTACTTATATTAGAAATATAAATCTTATGGAGTTCAGCTTTAACCTACTGACTGCCATACTTACACCAGCTTTTTTATATTTGACATATGCTGCCTGCCAGATTTTTTTATGTCAACTGAATCACATATCCTGCCCAGTATTGGGCCTGCCTATACAGACTTTAGCCTGATAACTATAACAAATACTTGCCCAGTTACTTCACCCCTTCCCTGCTTATGACTGCTACTACATTTTACATTGTAGGTTTGTAGAAGTTTTTTTTAGTACTTACACCTTTTTAAAAGTTCACCTTTTTTAAGAGTGGTACTTTTCTCAATAAAAGGAATTCCTCTTAATCTGTCTAACCCTGGTGTGAACCTTTTAGATATTAAATCTCTGAGTTTCGTATATATATTATGGAACTTTTCATTGGTAATTCTGGTTGTAAAACTAAACAAAAATAGAATAAAGCTTATGTGTATATAAATCAGTGCTGCTGAAATCTCAGTTTTGTGGTAATTTACATAAAGGAAGTTTGATGTACATTTTCAGTGATTCTCAAAAGTCAGGATTAGGTAACATATCAATAACTATTAACAGAATAGATCTGTATCTGTTTATTGTTGTTTTATTATATGTATACAGAAGCTTCTACAACTGTAATGTAGATTTTAAGGACTACTTTACAGTATTCTAAAGTTTTTAGAAGTGCAATTGTAGTTGGATAAGAAGAATAGTGAGTCATTAATGGAAAGGATGTCCAAAAAGTTATAAATAGTCTTAATAATCCAAGTAAAGCAAGAGCTGTGTGCTGAAAAAGGAAGGAGGCCAAAGATTTTGTGTTAGTTCCAATATTATTCCCCAAAACAAGTGATCCTTTAATAGCAATAGAGTCAGAGCCAACAAGATGGGTGGTAAACAAATTTTGTTTTTTATTACACTTTAAATCTACTTTTTAATCTTTTCTTTTCATCTTTTCCTGTTTGCAGTTAAAAAATTGTTATACCAATTGTCACAGCAGTACTAGATTGAAGAAATCATTCAGCAGAAGAAATGTCCAAAAATATGCAATTTAATAAATACATTTTTGATGTATATGTATTATAGACCACATAATCTAGTTATCTTGTTTCCTAGTAGATGAGATTCAGTTTAGGGGTTACTACAAGGCCCAAGTTGAGAATGTTATGTAATAGTGATGCAGTTACCAACTTTCTGGAAATAAATCTGTTTTACAAACACTAAGGCTGCGTACACATGCTCAGTTATTGTCATTAGAAATGATCTTTCACAATCGTTTCGAGACTGAAAGTTGAACAAACAAGCTCTGCACATACAGCGCTGTTCTGTTCTATGGAGAGGGAAGAATAAGCAAGCGGCTCCCCACTGCACTCTCGCCCCTTCACTTCTACTGTGGTCGTTCATCGCCTGTTGTTCCTGGATCGTTCAGGACGGATCCATGAACAAGGGTGAACAACCTTTGTACACATGTCAGATGCTTGCACGAGATGAGCTCGACAGCTAGTGCTGGTGAGGTATCATTTATTGCCATTGAAACACATTAACCTAAGATATTCTGCACCATGGAATGTTTCAATGCATGTCAGTTTCACATATTTATCAACAGACCCCAAAATATGTATGACAGATGTGGCTTTAGAGTCTGTAGAAACCTTTACTAGGAACAGCAAAGACATTTAATCTAAACTAAAAAGTTTTAAATGGAAGATAAACTTTAAGGCTCAATGGCAATAGCAAGATGGATTACATTTTAAATCCACTCCTTCTTTCATGAAAAAAGTTTCCTAAAATTCACAAACAGAAATATCACTTAGGTATGTACTGGTAATTGACAGAGGGCTGCTAAATGTTTATTATTTTATAAATTGCTTTTTTTGTTTCCCCAAGTGCTGTTTTATCATCACCTCAAATTACTTCTTTTCTCCTTACAGAAATTAATATTTATGGAAACTCACAGTCATCATCAGCTTGAAGATATATAGATTTAAAAGACTGATAATTGTGTATTGACTTACATTTTATTATAGCAACTGTTAAAGCAATGCTGACAGTGTATTATAGTGCTAGGAGAGGTAAATCATCACTTGATATTGGACAGAATAAATAATGCATATTATGCACTATTTTTCTTGGGCCTTAAGGGAAAAGACTGTGCCTTCAGTGACATCAGTGTCACCTGTGTCTCCTGTCCCTTCCTGTGTTATATGTGTTCCCCTGTGTCTGGTCACCAGTCTCCATTTTCTGGATTTCTGGTTTTTGACCCCCGGCTTGTGTTATTGACCCTTCTTGCTGGCTGCCTGCTTCAACCCCGGCTTTCTTTGACTTATCTCCACCACACTCTGTTCTGTCCCCCTGATCTACCCAAGGACAGCAGCCTGCAGTGCAACATCCTCACCACTGGAGGCTCTGGAAAAAATCAGGCTGCTGCTTAGATTCTGCACCTTAGCTCTTCTCAGAGCTCACACCACTATTGTGCAAGCCATGGTGCCCCCTGGAGGCTCCATCTCTCCAAGCATGACACCTACCACTTCCTGTGTCATTTTACTTGTCAAATTTGCAGGTTGTCACAAATAACCCATATTATTTGTACGGCGCCTCATAATATGTTGGTTCTTTATAAATAACGGATAATAGTAATAAAAACAATGGTGATTAGTTAACCTGATAAGCAACGGGAGACACTAGCACATAAACATCTGATCTAAGTTGAGTGGATTTGAGTATACCATACTATTATTATTTCTGTAAAAATTAAAATTTTTTATTCTATGCAAACTTGTTTCAAATAACAAATGTTCCATACATTCTGCATAAACTCTTCAGTTTAAGTCGTTATTTATCAATATATTGATTACCTTATTACTTATTAAACCCACCATAAAACACAATATATTATCTTTAGAACTTTTTATGTAATATCATATTTATTTGCTCATTTGCACATAATTCTTATTTTAGTTGTAACATTCCAGAGATGTTGGTTCATGGAGTTTGTTATAATCACAAGGTGCTGACATATTTTTACTTACTGATATAATATGTAATGCAATGTACCGTAGATCATTTTGTCTTTGTAAATTTTGTGCTCTAAAACCATTTTTTTTGCTGCGCAGCTTTTCTAGAACTCTAACATTTTAAAGTGGAAAAAAACTTAAAACTTAACTTAAAAAGTTATCAGTTATATAAAGAACTACAAATTATACAAAAAAAAATTACAATACAGACCATCTAATCAAAGCTTGTATCTTGAAGTCACATTTGCCACATTCACCTGTAAGAAAATGTTTTTGTTTTGTTTGTTTTTTTGCAGTTTGACCAAACTGTTCTCACTGTAATAAGCATTAAATGCAAGAAACATTCTGTGCTCTGATGAACATATTCCCTATCAGAAGAAAGGCAGTGCCTAGTGGGGTGCAAATGTCATCCTGCCATGGCAATTAAAGAAGGAAGATTTTCCATTCCTGGGTAGGTAAGGAATCCATGCTAACCATATAAGCCATGCATGAAGTTTTCATCCTGTGGGAACATGAAACCATGCACCGTGTTCTGCCAGGGGGTTTTTCAGTGACTCCAATAGTTTTTAACCTGGTAATTTTACTCAAGGTGCACCTGAATGTGTGGTGAATGCCATATTCCCTGCTTTAGAAACATGTAGTAATAGGTTTGAAAAATACTGGTTATTTCTTTTTCAACATAAAAGTGGTTTGCACTTACTTTCTAGTTCCCATTGAAACTTCTTCCTGAGTGCTGAGTGTTTTCCTATTACAGTCACAAGATCAGTTCCAGCATAGTAGCAAAATTGTTAAAAAATAGCAAATTGCCTAAACATAAAATAACATTTCTGTACACAAACATTTTACATTATCGTTGCCATGGTTACTAAAAAGATATATTTTTCCAGTTTTAATCATCTAGCTGTGGATTAAAAAGGTATGTTTAAACATATTAAATTACAAACTTTCTTGTGGCAAATGTAGCTGTAATACATACATAAAAGTGGAGGTACCTTTTGAATATTTCTTTATATGTATTTTACTTTGATAATGATTTTACAACATGAACATCAAATAATACAATAGTACTCTTTCAAACACATCAACAGTGTTTTCAATTAGCATCCCATAGTAATGTCTGGCATGGGAATGTGCAGGTCAGCCAAACTATTTCACTTTTTCCATTTGACCTCAATTCCCACTTGATTTAAGCCCGTAATTTTATTTCTCAGAATCCAAGAAAAAAAAATCAGATTTCTTCTAAGAAACTGTTAAAATATTTTTTCTGTAAAAACAAATGCATTCCTGTAACTGCCAGTTGTGTTTTTCATGATTCCCCGTTTTAGCCGAGGTTCTGGAATTCAGCAGTATGAACTCCAGCTAGATGACACTGATATTTTTACAAGGAATGGTACTGATTAACGTAACCTAGTCAGCATTCCAATTATTTCTATAGAACTATGAATGCTTTGGAAAATCAGTACACTCACTTATTGTTTCCAATACTTCCTATAGTCAAGGTGTTCATACAAAGGCAGATCTGTCAGCAAAAACAAGGTCTGATAAAAGATCTCATCTTCACACAGACACACTCAAGCAGTCTCTATATTCCCCTTTATCAAGTGTAAATTGAACATATCCTGTGAAAAGTGTCCTTTCCTTTCTATAATTTCAACAGAATGACTGCAAATAGGTTTACAAAGATTTTCCAGCATATGGAAAAAAAGCACTGTTAGCAGGAAGGAGTATTTTCAACACTCAATGGCCTTTATATAACCTGTTAGCAACTTCATGTCCCAAAAAATTCTTTATATATTGCAGGAGTGTATAGTCAATCTTTATTACTTAATGTTATATTGTAGGCAGGTATAAAAACAAAATATACCTTGGTATAAGTCCCTTATTCTTTCCAGATCCATGGACTTATACCAAACACATTTTTCCCATGAGAAATAAATGGAAAATGATTAATCCGTTCCCATGAAAAAAAATCCTATTGTTATTGGCATATTATACATTGATTGGGGTTGTATCAAATAATTTAAACACTGCTTAATACTAAAATACATAAATACAAAAACAATTAGATGAAATAAATGAAAATTTAACCCCACTTTACCTTGCTGAGAAGAGTCGAGTGCCTACTAGGATGGTGCTGAGAAGGGAGGAGGAGGAGATGTTATGTAATTCACAGAGAGTTATAGCGCGGGTTGTTCCCTGAATGGTAGTAACTGGCATACTGACACTCATGGGCAGTCGTGGCTTTGTCTCCAGAGAGGTAAATAAGGGTAGCACGCGGTGTTATGACTCATTTTGACCCATACAATTTCTAGCACAAAGGTTGTATACCAAGCAAACTTTTTCGTGTCCAAACAGGACTTATACCAAGTTGGACCTATTCCAAAGCAGACTTATACCGAGGTACCACTGTATATCACACTTACAAAATATTTAAAAGTATTCTTCTTTATCATTTGTTTATATCAGCACGTGAATTGGTATCAGCCTCTGTGTATCTTTACACAGCTGCACTCAGAAAGGCAGTACTAGGGTCCAAACAGGCACCTACAGGAGAAGAGAACAGAGTGAGCAGAAACTCGTCATAGAGTGACAGAGTTCCCCTATGTTCCTTTATTGTTCAGTTCACAAAATGAGGGGAGGGTGGTGGGATCACGATATGACTAAACTTTAACAGAGAAAGTATTGCCACTGTGTGAATCACAAATGTTTGCTGGAAAAAAATGACAAATCCTTTGTCAGCTATATGTAAAGTTACATGCAAAACATGCACTGTTGGTGGCACTTGGTATACAAGTATGAGAAATACTGGTTTATTACTTTATATTTGAATTTGCAAAACCTCAAAAGTAACACTCACCTCTTTGCATGGGACATATTTAAACTTGTATTGATTTTTAGGGCTGTTATTTAGTGTACTGCATGGGCTTTGAATAATGGTTAGCAGATTTAGATGGGTTAATGAGGGAGTTTTGGATAAACCAGCTCCTCTCTATAAAAGTAGTGGCACAAAGCAACCATTTGGTCAGTGTGTTAAAAAATGTTGAAGGTAAAGAAAGCGTAATGCTGACAAATATATAGAAAGAGTAGGGACAAAGAGTAAAAAAAACTGTGCTGTACATTTGATTGTTAGGTGTTTGGCCTATCAATTTCTAGTGCATAATAATCTGCCTTTTTCGTTCTCATTAATAAGTAATATTGTCTTTTTTTTAATGTGGCTGATTTGTGGGCAGCAGTCACATTTGGCTGTTGTCCTATACCAGAGGTAGGCAAACTCATGCCTTTAGGCGGGATATGGCCAAGCCAGTATTCCATCCCGGTCTAACGCCCTCCTAGTTATTTATTGTTGGATTGGCCTAATTGAATTGTTGCGTTATCGCGAGTTCCCGCGATATCATCAATATCATCCTTCCCATAGTTCATAGTTCCCACACAGTAACCCCAATTAGTATACCTACAGAGCAGAAGCAACGCGCATCTACCAGTCTCCAGAAGGTTGACCTCGAACGTCATGTCTTCAACCCTGAATGGACTGACAAATTATTTTTCGGCCAATGCCACAACAAAACCCTGTGTTTAGTGTGCAACGACACCAATATTACTTGAATCTCAAGGGGTATTTCGATGCCAAGCACTTAAAAGTAAGAAAAATATGTCAAAATCACAACAGAGGGTTGATGGATGTTCATAGAAAAGACCTCCCTGCCACAAATCACTCAGAAGTGGCATGTCAGATTTTGATGAACATAAGCTTACAGCAGGGAATTTTAAAAAACACACTTTTAGCACCATTTTACCTGACCTACTAGGAAAACGGTCTCTTAAACTTTAGGCACATACTTGCCTTCTTTGAGATACTGCCAGTACTTTCCCAGCTACATTTGGAAAAAACAAACCAACACCAGATCAGATGTTACCAGAGCATAGCTTACTTGGCTGTATAAATGAAAATAAAAATAGAAGAAGGATGTTTGCATAAAAAAAGTCTTAAGTCGTTAACACACAAAGCTATATTCTATAGAATAAATCTGAACTCTAAAAGTATATAGAATATATACATCATACACATTAATCAAGGTAAATATTACATCAAAAATCACTAATATATAATGTTAGTTAACAGAAACAGTTTTAGGTTCAGAATATATATTTATATTTCCACCGTGGGTTTTCTGAAGGGAAGGCAGCAGTAGTAATCAATATTCAGACACACTACCTCTGGCTAAATTCACATTTTGCACAGGGGAAAGAAGAAGGCATGTCAATGCTTTGGCATATCTGAAGTACTGGGAGTGATTGTGGGAGGTTCTGTGAGTCATGCAAAAATGGCCAGACAACTCCATGTCCATCGTTCTTGTGGAGATTTTTCTGTCTTGTCACAGAGTTGTCCTGATTGGGCAAAGTTTTGGTACTTTAAAACTTGCTCACCCCTGCCTGCTTCCTATTAGGTTGCAGGGTTAGATTAGCCGCAGAAGTACCAGAAAATACCTCTGGTGGGCCCCAGTCAGATGCTCTCTCATTGTGCTCTTTGGTAGGCCCTTGGACCCTGGTGCCTTACAAAAAATGGTAGGAAAGCAAATTCCAGGAAAGGCATACATTCTGGTGGGTTCTGCTTCTCATTACCTCCCATGAGCCTCAGCTCACTAATCACTTTTCACTAATCTGTGTAAATATGTATTAGAAAATGTGAGCCTGCTTTATTGTTCTTGTAATACACATATTTTATATAAACTAAACTGCAATTAGGATTCTAGGGGTTTGCATTTTACTTAAGTGTTAATTAAGCCTCATCAGAGTTAGTAAGGAGATCCCTTCATGGGGGACACGGTGATTGTATAGACACAGACATATGTAGTTCAAGGTTTATGCATTATTTCTCCTTGTATGTTATGTGGATACTGTTTAGTTATTGAAGGTGAGTAAGTACATCCTGTGCTGCTTGAGAAGCTGGCAGAGGTCTCCACTGCAGAGTGTCTGGCATGAAAACTACTATTAAATTGCCATAGCGTTCTGTGGCTTCTCTGCAGTTGGCTGTTTCACTAAAATCATGTGAGTTACTAAATTAATGTTATATAATACCGCGCTACAGAGCTTATGATAAATAAATAACAAGGTGTTTTTCTTATGCATGTTCAGGCTTTACTATGATTGTATACTGCAAATTGCCATAAGTATGTTTCTTTAGGGTCTTCTAATTTTGGCCCAGGTGACATGGCTAGATGTGTAATTCCCTTAGCTTTAGACTAGGACAGTAAAATCTTATCACTTTAAATTGCTTTGTTAGCATTTAAAGGAAAAATGGGAGGCTAGGGGAAATATCCTATTGGTAACATTGGACTTTCAGAACCCCCTTTACCCCCTCTTTTCTATCTCTTTTAAATATATTATTTGATCTTTTATTTCATGTGAGAGTTTATTTGAATGCATAATCCTATTTAATAGGCTAATGCATGATTAAAGAGGATCTAAACTCAAAACTGCCAAAAAAACCCAAAAAAACATTTACCTTCAATCCCGCAGGGCAGTCCAATCCATCCGAGGGTGTCTTGCATCTGGTCCCGCGTCGTCCAGATATTCTTCCGAGAGTCTGCGCTCGGAGCACCGCCATATTCTCCTTTTCTTCCTGGTTCTTCATCCTACATCACCCGACCCAGGCACGAGACTAGGTGACGTAGGATGAAAAACAATTTGCCAATCTTGTGTGTGCGAAAAGGCTCCTTCTGCGCATGTCCGAGATGCCCAGGCATGTGCAGAAGGAGCACCCAGGAGCCTCCCAGGATATGCTACGTAGGTATACGGGAGAATTAGGGGACGGTGCTGCACCCCTTTTTTTTTTTTTTTTTTTTTTTTTAAAAAGGTGTTGCACCATAAAAAAAACAACAGAATTTTGGCCTTGCATAAAAAGTTTAGGTACACTTTAATATACTGTCTTTCTGGGCACACTGTCTGCTGTCTTTTGCTGTCTATTCTACTTCTACAAAGCAGTCTCAGTCACTATGCAACTTTTCCAAGATTAGTTAATAGGCAGAGGGTGATATAGAGAGTATATTATTGAAATATTAGCCTAATAAATAGGAATATGCATTTAAATAAATTTCCACATTCAATAAAAGATCATATAGATAATATAATTAAAGGAGAAAGAAAAGAGAGGGTAAAGGGGGTTCTGAAAGTCTGATGTGATCAATGGGATATTTATCTGTCTTTGGTCAAAAAAAAATGGAGGGATGTTTGAGAAACAATAGGGTCAGATGATAACATTTTTTACATTTTATCTCTGTCTGTGTAACTTTCTCATTTCCTAACTGATTTTTCTATAAGGGGGTAAGCTTCTTGCCCACCTTTTCCAACTCTGTCATGGTGGTTCACTTTAAACAGGTGTTCTTGGTGAGTAATAAAATTAGGAAAACTCCTAATTTGGAGGTATAAGGGTAAGGGAATGTCCAGAAGGTTGAGGTGGATTGCAGGAAGGCAAGGTAATAAAGAAGGGGGAGGTGGGTAGGAGGGATATACTAAGACAATTGAAGTATAGGAAGCACTTTGAATGGAAGGGGGATAGGTGGGTGGAAGGCACTGTGATGGAGGAATTGTTTCTGTCGGGGACATTGGTGGTAGGTGAGGTGGTAAGAGAGGATGTAATGTGGGTGGCCAAGTGGCCAGGTAGTAATGAGGTGAGTGGTTGAGGTTTAAGTGGAGGTTTTCCTTGGGGGAGGAGCACTATGGTGAGAAGATGGGATTAGGGAGCTGTCAGCAGGAGGAGCTGTAAGCAGGAGGGGGGGTAGGTGGGGAACAAAGTGGTTGGAAGGCTCTGTGACCAGGAGAGAGTGAGGTTTGATGTGAACAATAAAATATTACAAATGTCACAATAAAATTGTAGCCACTACAGTGACGGCAGACACATACTTACAGCACTGGTCTCCAACCTTTTGGAGCTCACAGACCACTAAATGCATGGACTCAGAACCGCGCATGTACCCGCCCACTCTTGTGTCCAGAGACACAACCTGCCCACCGCCCTAAGCCTGTGATCCATACAGGAGACATGGCCGCGGCTCTGGGCGGTGCGACTCCCCAAGCAGGGTCCTTCTCCTGACCTCAATGGCGGGTGCACCGGCCATAGCTGCAGCCCACTTTTTAGACGGACCAGGGTTGGGGACCCCTGACTTACAGTATCCTGCACACAAAGCAATAAAAGGGAAAGCTGCCATGCAAAGTAATCATACCTAAGTACTTCTTTTTGGAAGAAGACCTTTTCACCTACTGTCCAAAATCCAAGCCTCAGTCCACGGTGAAATGGGAAATTTATCTGTGTGGTTGCCACAAGTCTGGGTCTGCTTGGCAGTAAGGCTTTACATAACACAGGGGGTACCTACAAATCAAAAATAGGGGATTAAAGTAGATGTAAACCCTAACTAAACAACATTGCTAAAGCACCGAAAGCCATAAACAACTGTTATTTTATTAAATAGATTTTTCCCTTTACCCTTTGCTGCATTTCCTGGTGCTTCTTACCATATGTCTACATGAATACATTCAATTGATGGTTGCATAGCAATTTTTAGGCTGGTTCCCCCAAATATGACAACATAGACCCATATTATGTGTTTAAATGGCTTTCGTAGTCTGTATGGTAGTCTTAAAGGTCTGCGAAGAAACTGAAATAAAACCTATAACAGGAAATGCCTGAAGAAGAACCTTCATGGCAGGACCACCAGGTATTTTAAAAATAGTTCTATGAGTATATTTAAATATAGTTATATTTACACGTGTGTGCTTGTGTGTCGGTGTATAATATATATATAATATATATATACATATACATATATTAAGTAACATTTTTACTTGATGGACTTTATTTTTAATCTATTTACACAACTGTATGAGGCTTCTGGGATTCAGTATCTTTTTAAACAATCACACAATATCAGTTTCCTTTTCCTGTAATCTACATAAATCTGTATTGCATCCTTCTTCTGGTAGAATAGCAGACAACAGCCACAATTTGGGTGAAGTGATTTAGCTTTCTTGTAAATGAGCCAACAGATTGTAAATCCTGTTAATAAGAAGGGAACCTGCTGCTGTGAGCACAGTCTGGGATGAATTGTTTTGCAGCAATGTGTGACAATAGCCTTGTGTGGTAAATAATTGTGTGGTAGTGTCACAGCTGTGTGCCTCCAGAAATCAGGTCAGTGGTGTGGGGATAGTGTCAGCAGGGGGTGCCATATTACAGAGCACACAGGCAGGGGAGGGGGGTAAATCTCTGAACATGTCACTCAGACACTTCACTCCTATTTAGGTGCAAAGTCCCAATAAATATTACATTGCTTATGTACATGGCCACCTGCAGATGACCCTAGTTTACCTTTCATTGAGTGTTTATAATAAGTGGAAATATTGTCTGTTACAGAAATGACAGTAGAGAACATGCCCCTATACAATGGATTTAGATATGACTGAAGTAGGCTGAGGCAGCATATACAAGGAAACCCCCTGCTATATGGCTCCTCATGCCAGGGAGATGCCAGGCTATTCTGTGCACGCCTGGGTGCATTAGTTCCTGCTGCTGCAGCATGTCAGGCATATATAGGTGTGTCTGTTGATGTATGCAAACTTTTATCAAATGACTGGGAGGGAGGGAGCCATTGACTCCCCCGCTGTGTCTGCTACTGGCTGTGAATGCTTTCCTCTCACAGGAGCTGCTGCTGGAGGCAACCCTGGCTCACACTCTCCATAGGAGGAACCATACAGCTCTGCCGCCCGGCTCTCCCACACCAAACATGCCGAGCAGCTCTACCCTGACTGCCGCACTGCTCCTCACCCTGCTGGCTGCACACCACACACATGGCAGTGAGTATCTGACCACTTTTACCCCTTCTTATTGCATTGCACCCTCCATGTGCAACATAGCTGGGTGTGCACCAAGCCCCCCTAGGTGACTACTGTGTCCAGAATCAACCCAGGGGGTCATGCTGGCACCACAGACCTATGTGCTTTGTCATGCTAATGTTTATAGGTGAGGGAGCTGCTTTGTCAGCAGTCTCCATGATTGCTTCACCCAGCCCTATGAGAATTAAAGAATACATGGAGCCAGTGTTATGTGTTTGTTATATCCGTGGCTGCTCCAAGCACACCTGAAACTTTCTCATTGTTATTGGGATCTCTGGGGGATCTCATCTCACTGGTCTGGGTGTGCAGAGCTTTGATCCAGAAGCACACATGTTGTGGTCATTTCATGTTGTGTATATCACACAGATTTATAAACTTCCAGATGTTTACTAATCCCTCCAGATCAATGCTGCACGGGGATTATTTAAAGGGAAACACTGTTCTGTTTACAATTGTGTGACTCATTATGGTTTTGTGTATCTGTAATACTGTAACTGTATCCGTAATATCATCCTTCTGTAACCTGTGAATGTACACTGATAGGGAAAAGGTGCTCCAATTATAGGGGTGGGCTGGGCTCATGGCTCAGGGGTGTATGATCAATCATCAAAGTGGCATCACTAAATTAGAAATCATTTGGCAGAATAAACAGTTCTCATATGTGTATTTATTTAGGTATGTTCTTTTCTTGAGATTGACTTTAAACCCATTTTTACTTCCCCCTTCATATTTTATAACCTGTAAAAGAAAGTGGTATAGAATTTACCTGGCGGTATCTCCTGGGTACCAGGACACAGCCATTCAACCTGGACAAGTGACCCAGTGAAAGGGCTTAGTCTCTGTACAAGATCAGCCATCGGTCTGCCACCATATGTGTGTTTGGATGTCTGTAGGCAGAAGGAGCTGGGTATTGCTGATCCGTTTTATGTGTGAGCTGAGGTCATGGGATAGCAGAGGATGTAAAATGGATCAAAGTTAAGATAAGGTTTAGGTCTGCTATATTGTAATTTATGTTAGCATTCTGTGCGTGTTTTTTGGTGTATAACTTGTAAATATTTACATACACTGGAGTAGATATTTGGCATTTTCTAGGCAGTGTATTACTTAGTGCACATGTATGGATCAGGCTGAATCTGATTGAAACCAAAAGAGTTGCTTTGCTCTTGGGCTAACTGATCTGCCTGAACACTAAATACAGTAAAGGGTCAAAAGAGCAATGGATGCTGCCATAGCTGAACTCTCACTTAGGTCTTTGGCTTTCATTTTCATGATTTTAATTCAATGATGTCTTGTAACAAGTTTAGGGATATGTAGTGCTGACACTCATTTACAACATGCTTGCTCTGGTGTTTCATCAGATGTGCAACTTGTCATAGTTTACTACCTCCAATGCTAAAATCCCATAATTCTGCCTAATGATACCAGTGATCCCCTACCTGTTGCCTAACATTACCCCTTACTTCCTAGTGCTTTATCAGGACCTAGACCTATCTATCAAGTGCCTAACTACAAGCTAACCTACCCAGAACTTTACCCCTAACATTAACCCCCCGGGTAAAAAAATGTGATTGTTACCACTGTGACTGTGTCTGAAATATACTGAAGTTAGACATATAGGATCCAGCAATTCCTGAAGGCGGCGTGTAATGTCATCCCCCAAATTATCATACTTCTTCCCTCCTTATTCCTGTATTTTCGACTTTTACCCTTTTCTCTTTCAACATTTCCAACCCAAACATTTTCAGTGTTCTCAAACCTTCCCCACGCTGGTTTTTATCTCTCTATATAAGAAAAAGCAAAAAAAAAAGATACAAAATTAATGAATACACACAGGCATAAGACTAAGGCAGACATAAGGCTAGCGGTTAAAATGGTTTTAGTAAAAATAATTTATTGCTCCCAGGCACCAAGTAGTAGCAGGTAGGCACCTGAGAGGGGTAACAAGTGGTAACTGCTGGGCTTTTCCAGGTGTTAGCAAATGCTTGTGCAGGGACTTGCTCACAGTTGAAAGCAGTTTTTTTTTTCCATATGGAATTACACTATAGTTGTAAGTACTTGGGGCAGTTAACCACTCTTGACACTGTATGTAGCAAGTCTACTGTAACCATTTTCATAGGCTGGCTAAATGTGGTTAACTGTAGTGGTTTCTGCTTGCAACAAACCCAGCCTGGATGTCGCTTAAAACTCAGTACTCATGCTCTGCTTTAGCCATGGTTCTATAACGATCCAGTGCAGATTATTGTAGCTCCAGAGATCTAAAAAAAGCATCTATTTATCCTAGTGATATATACACAGATGGGTTGGATCAGTTATCTCCAACGACCAGTCAGACTTATTGCTTCATCTGGAATCTGTACAGTTACAGTGAGCATTTATCCATTTTTTCTCCAGTTTTTGTACATTGGCTCCAAACTGAACTAGATCAGAAACAACATCTTGACATTTCCTTTTTGTAGCTGTGTTTCATCAGCATTTTGCCTACATTACTTCAGGTAGTCATGTAGATAGTATGTCAGGTCTGAACAAGGACAAGCCCTTCCTTGCAGTCCTTAGATTTGCTGTAGAGGGTTAAACCTTTTTATAGGTGTGTATACTGTAAGCCTGGTAAAAGTATAACTCGTATTAAGCAGTTTGCAAGGTATGACTCCTATGTGATATGCAGTAATTGCTACATATATATAGCTTGCTATACCTGGTTTTGTAGTGCTATGTATTTCTGGAAATATTTATTGATGTTCTACCAACCTGCTATTGTGATATTTGTTGTCTTCGGCAGTCTTGTTGCCTGCCAAGGAAGCTTCACAGTTTTTGCACCAAAGACACAAGAGAGCTAACCACTTGTTTGAAGAAACCAAGCAAGGACACTTAGAGCGGGAATGTGTGGAGGAACAGTGCAACAAAGAGGAGGCAAGGGAAGTGTTCGAGAATGACCCAGAAACTGTAAGTATGTGTATTTCTTTCCATCTTTTGTGCAGCACAGTTATGTATGAATGGAGAAATGTGTTGATCACTCACTTGATTCCAACTTTCTATTTATTGTCTGTCTAGTATTGGTGTATGTTTTGTCTACAATTGATAACTTACAATTGGTATTATGTAAATAATCATAGGTAGTATCTGTTCAGTGATGGAAGAGCTAAAGCCGCATACACATGTGCAAAACTTGTCGTATGAAAGTACACACGGCAGATTCTCGCCCAATATCAGCCCTGAGCCGATTATCGGGCGAGAACCGTTGGATGTGTGTACGTAGCTTAAGAGGGAAACACACTTGTAGGTTTGAAGGATTGTGTTTTCATCTTTGGGGGGGGGGGATAAATAGGCAGCCCGAGAACCCTGGAATTTACCTGTTGGTATTGTTATCTAATATTAAAGTGCTATTTGTGTGGAGTTTGAGGACACTGGGCTGGCATCTTTACACCAAATATTTCTCAGTCTAACAGGGCAACTCAGAAGAAAATAGAGTTGTCAACAAGGTCAGTCATCCACTGTGAAAAACATCTAGTAATCTCGCCATGGTTGTTTTTTTTAAATACTCCCTGTTGTAGGGTTCTGTGCCAGTTTCCATATTTCCTCAGTGTTGTCAGCCTGTAACATGAATTTTCTAATTTCAACAAACCTTGTTAGCATTGCATGTATTAATTTATTGGTAGAAGACTAGAGTTCTCCCTGATTGCCTCAAATAAAATATTACATATTTTCCTATCTAAAATTGACCCTGAGCCATAATAGTTTTCATTTGAAACAAGTAAATTATATTTTGTGTCACAATACAAGTTGCATTCACAAAAATGCTGACAATGTTTGTGTTTTTCAATCTTTGTCCAAGTACACAAGCCAAAACAATTGCCTTTTGTTCCCATATTTCTAGTAGTTGGCTATAATAGTGACATTAGAGAACATTGCCAGAGGCTGTCTGTACTAGGATTTCTGGTGACCCTAAGAATCAAATGCACATATGTGACCTCTTTCCAATACAGAGGTCAGGATTGAGGTCATCACCATTAGCCTAATTTATTGATTTTTCACCACGCTACCCGTTCCCCTTTATACAGTTAACAAAAAAACACAATTGGATTTGAACAGAAGAAAAACATAGCCAATAACACTAAACAAAAAAAAAAAAAAAAGGTTTGTAGTTATTGCACATCCTTTTACCTTGTGTACAACAATACTTGTAGGTTTAGTTTGAACCTATTTCCTTGTTTATCACACATGTTGTATCACACCCATTGCAAGAGCTTGAAGGTTAAAAGATCACAGTCAAGCCTATAACTTGAAGAATATCCATGTAAGTGTTTTTCCTTGTAGCATTCCAGAGAAGGGAAGCTGAACAAATTATTATGTGCTACCTTGTATGATAAATTCTATTAAAAACTTAGGTCCCACATTTTCAGTATATATGCTGTCCTCTAAGTTAAATATTTTCTTTCACTTCCTGTCCTAGAAACACAAGAGGACATAAGGTGATCTCTCTAGATCTAAGGGGAATCCTCCCTGAGAACAAGTTGTTATTAGAATAGGTTTCCACATGGAAGATTCATCTGTTCCTTCCACAAATTAAAAATGTTGGATTTTCCATCACTGTCTGTACTGATAACAGCAGACATTAAGACCACAAGTGAAGATAAAACTCCAAAAGAAGAAGAGATACATATAAAAACCTAACATAGCTTGTAACAAGAAAGAAAAAAAAATACTATCCCAAACAAAAAAAAAGGTTTGGTTTAAGACACTGCATGGGTAAATACAAAGTAACTGTAGCACCATGTATAATATCCAATATCTATTCATCACAAGCCAGTTCATTTTCTTTTTGTTGAAGGTCTCTGCTAATATCAGAGTTTATGTTCTTCACCAAAGGAGCCACACACTGCTGAAAGTCTATATTGGGCACTTGTTAAGACGTTCAATGCACAGAAATAGTTATAGGTTGTGAGACTTTGTCCCTGCTCCTTCAGAAGCCATGGCTTTAATTTTTCACATTGTGCTACCTTTTGTAGAATCCCATGCATGAACTGGACTTCTGTAGTCTTGGAAATGTATTCAAAGTACAGGCCCACTATTTGATCATGTCTAAATAAAATATTTTTGTTTTTATAACAATCGGTATAATTTTGCCTCCTAAAGTCCCTCTGTTCTTTTGAAACCTTTTGGTTCTGTATTTTACTGTATCCTAATCAGAGACCGGGTATACCCATCTGAATCTTTGCCTTGGGGACCCGCTTTATATACGTATTCTGCACTGCGCTGCTACAAAAGTGTCTCCATAATAGAATATTTTTCATGATTTTGCATATAGGCTAAAATAAAACACAATGACAATGAAGCTGGCTCAAGTGCTGCCCATAAATTTTTTTTCAGTTTGAAGTCTGTTCTTTTTTCATAGTCTTTGATCATCTTCCCAGTCATTTTTATATCCGCTAAAAGGTTTTAAAAATTGATGGACTCATATATTATTTATCCGCTAGAATTGTAAGCTTTATAAATGTACAACTTTGTTGTTTTAGTCCGTGTATTCGTTTATAAAAAACTGAAAAGCTTTGGCCAGCATCTTATCCTATATTGTGTAGCTTCTGGTCCATTATATCACAGGAGAAGCTTTTTCCTATCATTGTAGACTTTGTAAAATCAATTAATATTGACCCCAAAGCCTTGGGTCCTGGTTCATGAAAGTGAATAATTTGATGGCATCACAGTGTGCAATATTAAAATGTATTTTTGAAAACATGTTAGAAGTCACCGTGGTACTTGTAGCATGGGAAGGACTAATTATCACCAAGAAGGGGTAGATTGCTGCAGGAAAGCCTTCTTAATGGTGGTATGTTCTTTTTAACATATTTGGTTCAGTGTGATCTTTGTGTTCTGCAGACTAGGTAACAGTATATTCTACTAGAAATGTAAATAATTTTTTTGCCTGTTTATGTGCACTAGCAAAATGTATTCATTCTGCCAAATATCCCAATCAGTGTGAATTGGGAAGCCCATATTCCACTAATTCAGGTGTCCAATACCTGATCATTTCTTATTAAGTCACAGTAAAAACATGTACCTTTCCAGGGAGGTTGTCTATTATCTAACAACCATATACTATTGCAGTAGTTTTTCAAGTATTACTGCTTGTAAAAAGTTGTTTGCACTAAAATTGACATACTTTTTGCACAATTTCATTTAAAAATAACAATTCAACCTATTTAATGTACAGCTCTTTGCAATATGTTGGTACTGTATAAATACAGTTTAATAATATTAACATAAATGAATGCAGATCAAGGGCTGATTGTCTGTAATCAAGAACCATGGCAGTAGATGCTTGGTTACCTTAAATTCATTGCCCCAGCTTACATCACAGCAGTTGTTGCCAAAACATTTGTGTAGTGAGGTAAAATGATAGAAACATTATTTTCTGTAAAATTAAGCTAAGGTTTTGATCGGACATTACAGATCTTCATGGCTGGACTGCAGAAAAAATTATAATTTGAGGTGTTTTTTTTTTAATCTAACTTATTTTGTTTTTTTTTGTTTTTTTACTACAAAACACAGAATTAGAAACAGTTTACGAATGTCCCCAAATCAAAAGATTTGGCCAGAAATTGAAGTATTCACAAACCAATTGTAACATGATTACTTTACAGAGAGTATAATTCTACAAATTAATGTATATCCAAAGCAAAAATCTATTTGTTTGAATAGGGTAGAGAATGGGTAAAACATTTCACTTTGCATTCTGATGGGGAGAACTTGCTTTATTTCCCGCCTCTGAGACAATCTTTCCTGTTCATGGTGATAAACAGGGAGAAAAAGTTATAATAATATTTAGTGCTGGTAACTTAGCATTCTTCTGTCAATGGTAATGTTTTGGTGTGAGGAGGACAACAAATTAAACAAGTTGCAGGGGGTCTAACCTCACCCCCATATTATTAGGCTGCCTTAAATCAGCTGCTACCAAACACTGTACATATTTAGGACATGGTCAAAAAAAAAATTTAACGTTGCATACAGTCCACATATACTTTTCAGCCCTGGTGACAAGGTTAGACCCTTGAACTGCCTTTTGGTTTTCTTGTATTGTTTGTTGTGTTGTTTTCTAACTTACTAACATTTTTACACTCTATTCAACCTTAAAGCAAGTTATATTTTTTCAGAATCTTCCTTGGTTAATCTGTGATAACGTTTATTATTTGGAATCAATAAATTATTGTTTAACCCGAATTGGGTAGTGCTTTAAGAAACAGTTTTATTGTACACTGGTGGAAAAAAGATTCTTCATAAGCAGATTATAGAAAATATTAAAGATAGGTCCAAATCTGAAATATTGCAACTGAAAGACAAAATACTCAGAGAAAAAAAATTTTACTTTAAAGGTTTTTTTCAAATATGTATATGAAATGAAGGACTGTCATTGGGCCATATAATTGTATATGCCAACTGAGCATGAACATGTATATTAATGGAAGGTCCCCTCTTTCTTGCAGAATTACTGGAAAAATAAATTGGATAGATACTGTACTTACCTTTCCATTTAGATTCTGCCTTCATACCCTAGGCTAATGTGACATCATCTCCTTTTAATGAGATCCTGGTTAACACTGAACAGTCCCAATCTTGATGAAAAGATGATCCAGCACTGTGTATTTGGTATACTTGGCAGTCTCCTGGATCTTGTCTGCAGAATGACAGCATAACCTTATGCACTATGGAAGCCAGTGGAACAGTGTGTATATTTTCTGACCTAATATATTCCGATTTACTGGTTTATATTCTACAGTTTTTTTCCTACATTGTGTTCAGTGTTTCTGCAGGGTGGTGTAAAAAGTGGAAATATAGTTCCACAATGAAAAATTGCAAGCAGACATGCACAGTTCAGTATATGATACTGATATAATACTAGTATAACTACAGAGTGCGCTTTTTACATAGAAACAATAAAAACTACGGTAACTAAGTTGTATTCAGATGTCCTTGGGTTTTAAATAGCAATCATAGACAAGGTTGCTGCTTTTTTTTTCTCTGGAAGAATGTCAGATCACCAAACTGTAAGCTTTTGCATAGCCTTTAGTGTTTGAAGAAAAAAATATAGTACATTGAAATCTGTTTAAGTTTCAAAGATTGGATTACGCTTTTATAGAATTCTTCTCTAAAGCATCAGAAACTCTTTTTAACATTATTAAGGTTGTGGATCTGATGTGAAAAGCATCCTTTTACTGACACTGTATTGCAACTTTTCCCACAATAAATCCAAGGCAACAATTGATGGACAGGATAATTATGTGACCAGTCTAATTAAGAACTGATCTATATTGCCAGAATGAAGTGATTGATTGCATGGCAAAATCTAAAGCACAGGTTTACTACAGAGGGCTGCTCATTAGGAGCCTGTCAATAGTGAGTGCAGTGTGGAAAAAAACCTTTCACTGGAAAATGTCCAGATCTCCAAATCCTCAGGCTGGAGAAAATTGCAATAAAAGCGCATGTTGCGCTAATATGTGGCACTACGATATATATATATATTGGTATATAATTTTTATTTTCCAATCTAACATTGAACCCTGCTGGCTTCTGCCTTGCTTTGGTAGCAGCTGCACAAAATGTACTTATTCTTTCTAAGCTTTAATCTGCACACTACTCTCTTCTGTCTACAGACAATGTGCCAGTCATGGCTCTTATACAGGGCCTGTCTTTCACATATTGATCTTGGACAGCTTTATTATTGGCTTTTGCATGCTTAGGGCACTAATTGGTCCTTTGAGATATTGATACTAACAGTTCAGTTTATGTCTCACAGATGTTTTCCCTGATGTCCAGGAGCTTTTAGGTCTAATGTTCAAGGTTGGCCTAATCCTGCAATTTTAGGGAAGGCGCGATGAGATGTCTGCTGTCAAATGGGATAGCTGATTTGCCAGCTCGAGCTACCACTTCTATTTTATCTCCTTCCTTTGTGAAAAGGATTCAGACAAAGGGCAGCTTATGTGAGTGTTAGGGAAACAGAAGGCCATTGGAGTCCTGTATTTCAACAATTTGAGACAATTGTTATTCTCTTTGTACTCTGCGTACACATTGAAATTTGAAATGACATTACCTTTTATATTTTAATGCAAGAAAGGATTTTTTATTACTGTACTTTGTGACTATTCCTATTTCTCTTCTGATCTGGTACATAGATAAAAGCTATTGGCTGTAATTAATTAGAATTTGGAATGTAATGCTATTTGTCAGTAAGGAGAAAGGCTCTGACCTGTATTGTTCCTACTAAATAATAAAGTATTAATTCCTACTAAAGTATAAAAAAATAATGTGCAATGATTCCTATAGACAATACTTATCCATTGGTCTTTTAAAAACAACAGACCATCAAATGTTTTACATAATACAAAGATAAACCTACTCCAATCAAAACTGTCGGCACAGCCAAGTGAACATTTCTTCAACATTGGCCCCCCAAAGATTTGCTGTAATTTACGTTCTGTAAACACTGTACATTTTGGAGGTGCATATATTCTATGGCAGAAGTGATGTTTGTAATATTAGAATAGATGAGATCCAATCAAATTTGGTGTTAACAAGATGTATACCTGTTTTATTTTTCAAGTAAAATTTTTTTCCCAGTAATGTAGTTGACTTATTCAATGTATTGCATGTGTTTTTAATAGGGTTATTATTGTTAATTTTGACCTTTCATCTGTCTCTGATTTATTTTTAGAAGCACATTTCTTAGATGTTTATGTATACTCTTTTAATCTAACATGACAACATGTTTTGACCCCATCCTAAATGATTGTGCATACGCAATTATTACATCCACCAATGTATTTAAGACCTTATTATATGGTATGATGTAATCCACATAATGGACTAGCTACTGTTTGGGCATTGTACTCATGCAAGCTTTAGTAAAGACAAATTTTATATAAAAAAAAAAAAATAAGCTATAGGTTGTAACTAACTAAATAAGTTGTAAATTTATTACATTTTCAGTTTTACTTTGTTAGGGGCATGATTGGCTGAATAGGAAGCTCCATATTTTCCCTGGTATACTTTATTTCAGTTTTAAATGTTCTTTAAAATCTTCTACCCCTGACGTCAATGATGGAAGGCTCTGTATAGATGGAGAATATATGCCTGTCTGCGTATTTATTAGAGTATTTCCTTTTACATTATGAAAACAAACGCTATACAATTTCTGCTCATTATATCTTTTCTTTTTTTTTCACAGGATTATTTCTATCCAAGATATTTAGGTAAGTTCTCTGACTGTTATTTTAAAGAGGACATTTTTGTGTAAAATAACAAAAGTTATGCTGTGCAGGTTGTGGCACCTCCAGACATGATTGTTTGCATTCTGTATGTGACAAACAGATAAAATGTAAATTTAGGCAAAAACAAAAAGCTTTCCCTTAATTTTTGTACTCAAAAGCTAACACATGGGTTGTGACAGGCTCAGGTTTACCAATTACCAGTTACAATGCAGCGCTGGGACTGCTGAGCCCCAAAACACTGTCCTGGCACTGAGCATGTAAAGTAGGGCCAATTCTGTCAAAAAATGAATGAAAGGATTTTCCAATTTTCTATTAGAGGGGCCAGAGGGAGTTATGGTAAGTACATTGGGAAGAGTTATAACCCTTTAAAATCACATAAGACACTCCTAGCTGGTCACTACCGTGTGCCTGAGTTATGGTTGGTTCAGAAGCTGTGTGCTATATGGAAAGACATAAATGACAGTCTGTACTGTAAATCAATGGAACACAACTGACCCCTTCTGTTGCCCATGGTCAGCTTCAGAGGCCTCCTAAGAGGGTTACATCTGCTTACCATGCTTGATAATGCCTAGCAAGAAGCAGATAGTAAAAGAGTACAGCTTTATGATGATATAATAGTGCTAAAATGATCATCTCCTAAAACATGGCTAGAACTTCAGTCACAGCTTTGTTTTTTTTCTGTTCAACTGCTTCTCACTTTATTTGGTATTGCCCTCCAGGTTGGCATATATTTCCTACATTTTATGTTTGAAATCAAAAGAATTTAGCTGAAACCTGAATATCAGTTTTTTTACTTCAAGTCCCTTATCCACAGTATGCAATGTGTTCTCCAACACCCACTAAAGTGTTACTTTGATTCTTCCTACATTTCACAAATGTCCAGGGTGTTTGAAAAGACAAAGCTGAGTATGTTGATTGTGTACAAGGGGCTGTAATCTTATTTGCTCATCAGATCCTTGTTTTCTGTGCTCAAATCAGTACAAATAATCAATATGCAAATTACTGTACTCTCTACATTTGGACAAATCTTCAATGCCCAATAGGCTATTGGACAAAGCTCACAATGCCCATATGTGATTTATTTGTGAATTACAATTTAGAGTGTTAGTTTTTTGCTGTGTTGGAGGAAAAATGGGGTTAAATTGCATTGACTGCAATACTTTATACATATATATATATATATATATATATATATATATATATATATATATATATATA
>NC_092858.1:69179868-69182524 GCF_032062135.1 Pyxicephalus adspersus | reverse complement strand
GTATCTGATTCCATAGAACACCTTTGTTATGTGGCAGAATCAGAGATCCCCAGGACAAATATGCAGCTTACAAATGTATTGAGTTTGCATTATGTAAATGCATGCAATTCATGCACTGAATTTCAAAGAAGTCTTTGTCACATTTATTATCAGAAAGAATTAGAGCTTCTTAGTATTTTGCTCTGATAAATTACTTTTCAAAAATGTCATAGCTAAAACAAATCGAGTCCAGAACCCCTAATGGTTCATTTGGTCATAAAGTCTTATTGGACACTGTAGACTTCTAAAGGTTTGATGGTATTTGAACTGTCTGATGGTATAATAACCTTTGGGGCTTGCAAAGGAGAAAATGTCTATTGTGTGTGTAAATTTTGTTTATACAATAGATTGTTCCTCATATCCTAGCAGGAATAGGATGAGTCTTTTGGCTTTTGAATCATTAACTTTCATCCAACAGTCTATTTTCTGTGTTGGGAGAATATATGACGTTCCAAAAGCTATGTGTTAGTTTTACTTTCTTTTTGTAAACACATTGAAATTGTTGAAAGCTTTATATTTCATTGGAAATTCTGTATTCTTACCAGGAAAGAAATGCTTTTCTTTACAGATCTACGTGACCAGTGTTCATCAAAGCCCTGTCACAAAGTTGGATCGTATTCATGTACTGATCTGCAGGGAGACTTCTACTGTAACTGCAAGAAAGGGTGGATGGGGAAAACATGCAACACCGGTAAATGTTTAATGAATTTTTCTTGTCTAAATTAAAAAATAGTGTTCAGTCAAGGTGTAGTATGGTTATAAATAACTTTACCATTAACATTGTTTATGAAGGTAGGAAAAATTCTAACTTTACAATACTTTTCTGCTAAGAAATGTTGTAAATGAAATAATATCTCACATAGTGATGAGTGGGCAAATACAATGGCTGTTTGACAAGTAGTGAGCCTCAACCATAAAGACAAAAGCTATGAACTTTATTTTCTATACATTTTCAATATTATCCCCATGTAGGAGAATGCACCTTTCATATATTTCTTTTAGGGCCTTTATACCCTTTTTATAGAACAACATCTTGGCCCTCAAGGAAGTCCTCAACTGCCTTGGTGACATCATCATCAGAGTCAAATTTCTTCCCTTTTAGGTATTTCTTAGAAAATTCCAAATAGATAATAGTCAGATGGGGCCATATCTGGCGAATAAGGGGGGTGTTCTAACAATTCAGTTTAAGAATTGTGGCCATTGCAACAGCTGACTTGTGTGCTGGCGCATTGACCTGATGAAACAAAATGCCTTTTGTCAACTCTACCCGTTTTTTCACCTTCAAATCCTCCTTCAACTTTCTTATTAATGTGGAGTTTCAAAAATCTGTCGGAGATCCACTACAATATGGCCGACGGGCAACATAAAACCTTATCCCGGACAGTTCTTAAAAACAAAAAGCATTGTATCCTTTGATGGTATCTAAGGCAAACTTAGGATGTGTTGGGAAAGACATTTCAGAGTGGCAAAAACCCTGTACCATCTGGTCAGTATTTTGTAGACCAGTTCTGGATCTGCCCAAAATGGACACTCACTTTACTTAGTGTAGTAGTGGGTGCATCTGTCCTTTAGTAAAAGTAAGGACAACTTCTTTTAACATTTATGGATAAATGGGGTTGATTGCTGGAGTAGTATATAGGTAGTAAGTTATCCATAGACTGTTGCTGCAGGAGAGCACATTATTTTCGTATAGCAGTTAACTCCTGGACCCCAGAAAAAGAAGAGCATTGACACATAAAACCTTATGACTAAGCACAGTAAGTATGAAAGCTTCAATTCTGTGTATTTGTTGTTACACTGATGTTTAACTCCTTGAATAATAAAGCTAAGATTTAACAGTTGGGAGTCCTTGGATCTGGAAAGGAAGAAGTATGAGGCTAATTTTTACCCTTTCGTGCAAATCTGGTTGACTCATGATGCTCCCATATTTCAGAATATTTCCTTTATTATTACTTTTAAATAAAGTGCTTTCAATAACACCAAGAATAATCAAATACAGTCTATCGTCTTAATACACACCAAACCAAATTTAGGTAGGCTTGTTGATTGCAAATGGCAAAAACGCTTTTCACATGTTTTCAATAATCAAAGAAATGGAGGCTTTACTTCCTGAAATAAAATTCACATAACAATACATACAGATCAGTATTCCGGAGGATTGGAAGTTTTCTGAAGGCAACAGTTAATACAAGTCCCAATTAGTTACCTGATTTTAAGATGTATTTCATCTTCCCTTGTGCAAATAACAAACTGTTTTATTTGCAATATGTATCACCTTTTGTAAATATTAATGATTTATTTTTAGATTTGATTTTTCCACGTATCTTGTTGTCTATGCCACAAACTATTTGCTTGTGTATCTACATTTACTTCAGGCAGATAGCTGGGAAACCATTGCTATGATTGGTTGTTATAACACACGTTTATTTATATTTCCATATTTATCCTATTTTTGCAGATGTTAATGAATGTGCAGTGCGGAACGGAGGCTGTTCTCACTATTGTATTAACAAGCCTGGAACATACCACTGTTTTTGCCAGAGTGGCTACCAGCTTCTCACAGACAATAGGACTTGTGAGGGTAAGGTTTTACAAAATACAATATTTTATGTTGAAG
>NC_092858.1:69159926-69176668 GCF_032062135.1 Pyxicephalus adspersus | reverse complement strand
CAGGACCTGGAAATGTACTGAATGTGAAGGGTCAAATCACTGTTTTTAAAACTTAGATGTCAGGGGGAGATTTGTAATGTGAGGGGGTAAGGTGATAAGTTGTTTTTTTTCAGGTTGAGTTTCTGAAAAATGTTAGATAGCCATGATGAGATGGCTGACAAGTCAGGGTTGGACAGATTGGATAGATTTGATTGTCATCAGCATACAGATGGTACTGTAAGCCAAAGGAAAATATGAGCTTGGCAAGTGAAGAAATGCACAGGGAAAAGAGAACTGGTCTGGGGACTGACCCCAGGGAACACCAACAGGGAAGAGAGTGGGAGATAAGTAATTACCATTTAAGGCAACTTGAAAGGCACAGTCAGACAAATAGAAATCAAACCAAGAAAGTGCAGTATCGCTGATATCTAAAGCATTCAGCCTAGTAAAAAATTAGCCTAGAAAAGGAAATTAGTAAAGGTGCACTGCAATTCTCAACCTACATTCTCTGTATTAGTTTTTCATCCAGGTTGTTTTGCATTACTCCACCCCATTTATTTCTGTAGGTAACCTGGTGATTTGAAAGCACTTGTTAGAATAATTTTCAGACACTCCCAGTGAAGGATGTTTACTGTTTCTTACATACAGAAAACCTATTAAATACAAAATGATTGTTATAAAAGACTTCTAACACATTTGTCACAGAAACCGAAAAGATTTGAATTTGCCTTTGAAGTGTGATCATGACTGGTGATTCATGATGTAGAGAAGAAGGCAGCATTTGCTTAAAAGTATTACAGTTGCAGTTTGTTCCTGCAACTCTTTTCATTCAGTTTTTATTACGATTAACAACAGCAATATTAACTGTGTTAATGCATATATTTTTTTCTGTACTTCCTTTTTATCATATAGATATAGATGAATGTGTAGAGAAACGCTGTGAACAAACCTGTCTCAATACACCAGGTAGTTATTCGTGCCACTGTGATGGACGAGGAGGGGTGAAATTATCACATGACATGAACACCTGTGAGGTAAAACTTTTATTGTGATAGTTACTCATTTAAGATCTAAGCTTTTTAACTTTTAACACTATAATGATCCTGAACCTCTTACTAATTCTGGATATATTTTTACTGGTGCTTTCATTTCAAATCTGTTCATTAATAAACAACTGGGACTTTCCATCCAAGTGATTCAATAAAACGGTTCTTAAAATGAACCAAAACTAACATTATCAACTTCCAGCTGGTGGTATGTTACTGGTATGTGACCCTCACTAACAGTTGATGTTCATAACCACACCATTCAGAAAACGTTTTTGGTAAAATAAAAAAAAAAAAACATTTGCATCAACTCTAGGTGGGAAATACGTTATGGTAAACCTTATCAGAACTACATTGCATATTGAGACATGGTCAACGTAGTAGGTGCAGAAAGTAGGGAAGCAGTAGGGATAACTCTTTGCAACATTAATTAAATAAACCGGTCTTCTTTGAGACAGCTAAGGGTAGTGAATGTCATTTTACTACATAGGTTGCCAATACGTACAGTAATTGTAAGGATTACTCAATCCCATTAACTGTTTGCCAAAACCACTATTTTTTTGCTTGTGTCCTTTTCAGCATTCCGCCCTTACTCTGCTTTTTGCTTACAGGATATAATGCCATGTGTTCCTTTTGCAACTGAAAAAAGCAAAACATCCCTGTACCTTGGCAGAATGTTTAGTGGTACACCTGTAATCCGACTTCGCTTTAAGAGGAAGCAGCCAACAAGGTGAGGTTTATACCCTTGTACATTTGAGCTTCAAACTGAGCGAGATGAGCTATATAGTAGTTATTTTCTTTATACATTTACTTGTGTAATAATATTATTGTATTGCTGCGTGCCCCTATTCTTATTTGATCACTTTACCTCTGTTTGGCATACTGTATGCACACCTGGCCCCCCGCCTCATCTGGATTTCTTTCTGAAAATGTTGCCTGACATTTTAGGCTTTCTCCGTCAGGGTGAAAAGAAAATGCTGGCATGTGTTAAGGACAGACTTAAAATTTGGCTGTAGAATTCCTACTTGTTGGCTCTGTTCATGGAAACAGTCTTGATGTCTTTTTTTTTTTTTGTTGTGAAGAATTTCCTAACACTGAGAATAATGACTTTAGTGGGTTTCATGATTTCTCACTCCTTGGCCAGTAGCTTGCATTGACATTGCACTCAGGCCTCTAAAATGTATAACTTGATATCACATATAAACAAGGTTGATGATAAATAACTGAAACGATGTTTACTTTTAGCTAACAATTTTGCAAACCATGGCGACAGGTGTGAACTGTAACACATCAGCAGTATATTTTAGCTGTGATAAAATGACACTGCTTACTGTGCTGCCAAAACCTACAAATGAGATAATGTATGAACTAGTAATATATCCAAGAAGTTATTGTAGGTTTCTAACATAGGTTAGGAATGCCCAAATTCATTGTATATGTCCTTAATTTGTTATATTTAGCAATAAAAAGCATTATCATAGTGCAGCAACTTTTACTATAGGTGAAGTGGAACCCAGTAGTTGATTCACACTATACTGACAATTGTGTGTTTATCACGTGCAGCTCACTCTATGGCTCAGGTAAACTATTTTATACATTATTAAAAATGGCACTTCTGCCACCGGTGACTTGGAATTCAGTCCATATATTCTGTAGCTGCCTCTAAGCCTTAGCCCAGGCCTAAACCATATATTCAAACAAGGAAAAAAAAGATCTTTAAAAACAGCAATATAATGCACAAATGTACTCCTGATTAAGCTACCCCCTTGAAGCCATCAGCGGTGTCTACCCAGGTATTTATGGTTTGATGGATCTGAATAAAACTTCAGTTACTGCAGCATTTTGGAAATTTTATGTTTTTACCAAAGCTTTTTTTCAAATGCTACATTTGTAGTAAAAGGACAATGAAGATGATATAAGGAATATGGAAAAATTATCTCATCTCTGTGTTTAGTGTTATCTCTTATGCTTTTTTTATACTAGGAGATTTGTGGCTGCTGGGGTGAGAACATTGTTTAATCTCCAAACCCGTAATACAGATTTGTTGCATTGTGATGTAACCCAAGCATACTGACCTGTATGTCAAAAGATTGTGGAGGAAATTCTAGAATGAATAATTGGACTTTGCTGTGTCCGAGTTGGTTCTGTAATGACTCATTGCTAATCATTGGCATAGAACCTTTTCCCTCTTGCCACTCCATCCAAAAGTAAAGCTCTTTTTCACAGGATGCAGCAGTCTTTAACAACTAAATAGAAATCAGTTTATACAGTATTTAGCCCATTTTGAAAACTGGTCCCTGTTAACTTGTGCTGTGCCCAACTAAGTTTAAAAATAAATAAGGCAAAAATCGTATTTCCTTTTGTTAGACTTGTGGCGGAGTTCGAATTTCGCACTTTTGATCCTGAAGGAGTTTTGTTCTTTGCTGGAGGTCATCAAGACAGTACATGGATAGTTTTAGCTCTGCGTAATGGAAGGCTTGAATTACAACTGAAATACAATGAGATTGGACGAGTAACAACCAGTGGACCAATCATAAACCATGGTATTTGGCAAACTGTAAGTATTTTCTCAGGTTGGCCTTAGCTGTGTCGGGGTTGGAGTTTTTTTTTCTGAGCAGTAAGCAGTAAAAGCCACCATCTTGACATGTATGCATAATATGTCAACACTGCATGGGAATAGGACCTAAAAAACATCAGTGGGCAATCATTTAGTTTAACAGGTTGAAAAATGTATTCTTATGAAGTTTTTATTGGCTGCACAGAGATGCGTAAGAGCTATGCACATAACACAAAAAGTTCAAGGATGTTTTTATACAAAGTCAAACTTTTTTTTTTTTTTTTACTTTGCTTTCCTAGCTGTTTTGAAATTGTCCTTTACTGCTCTTAGCCATTTGCATTCTTGCCACTTCAAGAAATGTTGTTCAGTAAGGCCTAACTCATACACACTTACCACACTCATTCACAAACATTGTATGATTTGATTTGGTTGATATTGATCGTACAAACTTTATGTTCTATCGATTCAGGACAAATCATATTACTTTTTTAAAAAATATAATATACACTAAATAAAAGTATCACAGTTTTTTTAAACAATCATGTCTGTTGTCATATGGCCAGTTTTAGTTAAAGTTTCATATAACTATAAAAATGATAACACACTGCAGCTGGTTGTGTTGAAAAACTTTTTTTCAAAAAAAATTGTAGGTCTATTTTATTGGAAAAATCTTTCAGCCCAGACCAGTAAGTAGGCAGATGATATTTGCTCATATAGCTGCTTCCTGATGTCAGTGACCAATTTAAAGGGTACCTATGAAAAACCTAAATTGGCAGTTTTTTTATTAAAGATAAGAGTTTTGAGTTCTATTCATTGCCTTGTTACATTTCCAGTAAATTACTAATCCATAAGTAAGTTAGCGGTTTTGTACTTACTGGCTGTTTTGTTTTTTTTTTTTTGTTTTTTCACTGCTTCATTATTATATAAACAAACAAAGACACCTTGAAGCATGCACCTTAAAGCAGGCATAAACTCGCATAACATGCGCTTATCACAGCCCTTACCTCAATACACAAGTGTCTTTATGTACGAAAGTTTTAATGGTTAAATAAACCATCTAGCCCAGTCCCCTAGGCAGCATAGACACGTTCAATATTTTTGCTGGAAACTAACTTTCTTGATGGGGCTATGTGTTGGCTTAAGTCGTTCACCACTGAGGTAGCCACTAGAGCTCATGGAAGACCCATCATCTATGGGAGTTAGTGATCTGAAGCCTGCACAGGGGGAAGGAGTCTGTAACTGAGACCTAGATAGGGAAGGGTCTGTATCTGAGATCTGCATTTGGTGGTCTGTATCTGAGGTCTGCATTTTGTGGTTTGTATTTGAGATCTACCTTTGGGGGTAGGTGTCCAAAGTCTATTCTTAGGAGTCTGTAACCCAGGGTCTACATTTAGAGATCTTTACTTTCTGGAAGTTTTATTAGCTGTTATGGTAAGATCTCTGAATTACTCAGAAAATAAATACAATTTTCCTTGTTCCTTTTTTGCTGGTTCTCCCATCTTTTATTTTTTTTCTGAGAAGTTGCATAATAAACTCTACATCCCATTTTTTTTTTTTTTTGTCATAGCCTAATTTTAGTGGAATATTGGAGGGGGATTTGCAGATGACAGGCATTTTCATTTTAACATAAAATCATGCTTAAATGTTATAATAAAGGATTCTGCTATTATTTCCACATAATGGAGTCATGTCTAGTCTTCTGTTTGTCTGCCACATGGCATATATTTACATATAGAGAATTTAAGCTCCATATCCCTTAGGCTTCAGTGTTGAGAATTGTTGCCAGTAAGAATTAAATAGAATTTATTGAAGAATCCCAGGCTACCATGGAGTCATAGACCAAACCCTTTTTTTCTGAAAGTTAGTACAGATTTTAAAATAACTGGCTTCTTGATTTCCTGCTAGAATGATCATTTTGGTGTTTTAATGCAAGCTAGTCTTCTCTGATCTGTAACCTTTCCTTTAAGGTGGATTTAATAAAGAACACTTGTAGAACATTCTAGAAAGTTTTATCTAAAGTTCAAAAATAAACCGCTTTAGACTAAGATTTTTATATAGACAGAAAACAAACATATCTTGTAAGTAAATACGCAGAAACTTGGCCTTTCTTTGTATTTGAAGCATTATTTTTTTTTTTAAGAAACCAGAGAATAAAATAAGCATTTTTTGTACACCATAACACTAGCTTTATTTTATCTACGTTTTATCCACATTTTTATTCTACATTTATCCAAAGTGTATTGAGTTGACCCTGCCTGCAATGGCTTAAGAGTTGTTGCTGATGGAGTCATTGCACTGTGAAGGTTGTATATGCTACTCCATAAGATATGAGACTGTAGTGAAGTGTGATGTTTTGTGTTTCCTTGGTTTTAAAACTAACCCAAACTATATAAAAATATCTTCTTCATATTTTTTGTTTGTTAGGACTTATTATCTTTATAATTATTTAGGACATTTTTTTTTAATGTTATTTCTAAATCAGTTGGTCTATTTTTTTACATAATAAATTAAGTATCTTTCTTAAAAAAATGCTATATGTAATAAAGGTGACCGTCAACATGGAAACAGATAAGAGTTCCACTCCATGAGCATATGTCCAACATGAATTTTATTTAATGTTGTTTTATCTTTAATTAGATTTCTGTTGAGGAAATAGATCGGAACTTGGTGATAAAAGTCAATAAGGATGCAGTAATGAAAATAGCGGTTTCTGGAGATCTGTTTACTTTTGACAGAGGACTGTACCAACTAAATTTGACAGTGGGAGGAATTCCTTTTAAAAGCAGTGAGCTAATTCAGTCAGTAAGTGTCATCTAAAAGAGTGTTTTTATTTATTACGTTTACCTTTTATTTTTCCAGTATTCAGAAGTTGCCAACTGTGTTAATGACCTAACTGTAATAAAATAACAAATAGACATAACATAATAATACAATCCAACGCATGACATATAACTCTACTAAAAAATAGGATAGGGGTAAATTTCTTTTTTTTTTTTTTTTTTACCATCTAATTAACCTTTTTCAACCTTCATATACAGATTAATGACCTAACTGTAATAAAATAACAAATAGACATAACATAATAATACAATCCAACGCATGACATATAACTCTACTAAAAAATAGGATAGGGGTAAATTTTTTTTTTTTTTTTTTTTTTACCATCTAATTAACCTTTTTCAACCTTCATATACAGATTAACACACGTCTGGATGGCTGTATGCGTGGCTGGAACTGGCTGAATGAGGAAGACACATCGATACAAAACACTGTGCGAACACAAGAAAAGATGCAGTGCTTTGTTGTGGCTGGAAGGGGCTCTTTTTATCCAGGAAGAGGGTTTGCACTTTTCTTTATTGATTACAGTAAGTAATATAAACTGTTACTGAAAACAGAAATTAACTAGTCAGTAAAACATATGGACAGTAGGTTCGGTGTGTGTATATAGTAGTTCTTCCAAACTACATAATTCACCAGATGCATTTTAGTTTTGAAATACCTGTCCAATATCTTAAACCTGACCAAAAAAACATGTCTTTGCCTAAAAAAAGGCCACCATGGTTTTTTTTACCAAACTGTATTTTTTAGCTGATCGACAATGACCCTTGAATTACTTGCCTCTCGAAAAAATTAACACATCACTAACTAATTTTGGTTTTGGTCCCCCAGAGCAGAAACTGTTTTTAAATTCTGTTAAGAAAATCAGTAATGAAAAGATTTGTTGGCTTTTTTGTAGTTATCCAGCCCTTCCTAGCATGCCGATATTAGACTATAGTATACAGGAACAGCTAACAGAAGAGTAAAAGTACTATTTTATTTAGGTAACATTATTTTGTATGTAGTATGGGTTATACCCAGTTATTACTTTAATGTTTTCTTGGGTTAAGTTGCCTTATGAAAAATGAATTGGGAAAGCAAATGGAAGTGTATGTAAGCCCTAACCATGTACTTCTCTATTTGCCTTATTTTGTTCTATTCAATATACCATTGAAAGTTTTTTTTATCTGTATGATTAGAAAGAATTATGTATGTTTATTTTGCAAAAACCTCTTATGAGCTGAAAACATTCTGTGTTCACTGCCTGTGTGCAAGGAGGTGTTATGGGTATGAGGAAGAGGGTAGGAGGTCCCTTTTTGTATTTTATATCAGAACTAAAGTAGGCTGGCATGTGCTTGAATTTCGAGGGAAAAAGAGTGTTGTCATGTCAAAGAAGACATGAGCACACTATATTTCTGGCACTTAAACTGTTAATTTTGTGTACTTACAATACTGTAGTTATTATCTTTTTTATTATTAGTATTTTGTCTTGTGCTTAAAGATTTACCATAAAATTTATTTTCTAAATTCTTTTTTTCCCCCTCTGATTTACTGTAGAGGATCTATCTAATAAACAAGAAGATGAGCTAACCTGGAGAATAGACATCACTGCAAATATAAATCCAGCTACTGATACTGGAGTGCTCTTTGCTCTTGTGTCTGAGGGAAAAGAAGTTCCTTTATCATTGGCTCTAATTGATTATCATTTTGCAACCAGAGTGAAAAAGCAGGTAAAAAGTAAATGTCATATATTGTAATGAACATACACAGGACACTGGCTTACAGTTCTGCCAATTTCCACTCCCCATTCTAATTTCTTGATAATTATTTGTTTGAAGAGAAATTGTCAGGAATGAGCTTTGGCACAGATCTGAATCTTCACTGTTAATTTGTTGTAATAGTGGTGCCTTGATTCTCAGGGTTGAGTGAGTGTCCCATTAGTGACCGTTAATGCTTTTTATGGCATTGTGTTGGTTGATCTGACACTGGCAGTTATCAAAAACTTTTTTTTGTTTGCACATAATCTTGACAGCACATTTTTGCAATTTGAGGGTTTAAGTATATGTCTTTATCACCGAGATCAGCTAGGATGGCTCTGCCCCTCTTAGCTGGAATAAAAATGTAATCTCTATGAAATAAGGCTCCGATATTCTGTCAATTCTTCCAATTTGTCTGCAGCAGACATAAATGTTGCGTTTAGTCCTCCAGGAATACACTGCAGTACATAAACTCTGTCCAGTGCCTTTGCAAGAAATTTGTCCCCACTGGGTCCTCTTCATTGCACATGGGCAGTAAAAAGAGGATCCAGCAGGGACAACTTTGTTTTAAAGGTTGTTTGGCACCAAGCAGAATAGCAAAGTGAAAATGTCTAAAAAGAATCCATTGCTGTAAACAGAATCCTCCCTAGCGACCTAAAAAATAAAAGAATATAATAAGGGTAGGAGACATGTAAAGTAAAGCTGAAGCAAAAAAAATATGTATATTTTTGGAAATAAATTGTATATGAATAGTTTTGTAGCATTGTAAACCTTACATTGACATAGATTACCAGGTTTTCAATAGGTTTAAATTAATTTATTACACTGTAAGGCTGGAAAAACACACAGGTATCACACGGATACCAGGGGCTCTTTTTATCATACAATGCATCACATACAAACACATTTAAGCATTGGTATGTCTTCAATGAGGAAAATTCTAAAGCAGTAAGGGGAAAAAACTCTACCTAGACATCATTAATTCAAAGACACCTATCCAGATATTTTTGTGCTTCAGAAGCCTAGATTCAAACGTGACAACTACATTATATTTAAATAAAAAGGAAATGATCCAGAGTTAAGAAACTTTTTGGAACTCAATTACATATTATTATAACATTTCCCTGTACAGTCTCCTTTTAGGTATTTTTTTGTGTTCCAAGGTGAATGTGTCAGCTTACCATAAGGTATATTGGATTCTATGAATGTAGGAGAAGGTACTGATATCTTGTCAGGTCATTTCTTATTGTTTGAGTAGAAATAAACATAATATTTAGCTATTGTCAGATGATACCATGTGGAAGCTGTCCTACAGTTTGGCCAACACAACAATGTGTAAACACAGCTCAGTGTGAGGCATTCTTTCCTTGCTGTTACTTGGACGGTCATGCAGTAACATAGATGATATAGTATTACTGAAGCAGGTTAGCTGAGGATACATTTCTTCAGCAGTGACAGCTGATTTGTTGCGTTTTTTTCAATCCTGCAGTTCATCATTCTGTCTGTAGGAAATGTTGTTGTGTGTCGGTTAGAGGTAAATGTCTGCGATAAAGAGCACACTGTGGAGGTCTCTGCAAGCAAGGATCACATAGTACTTTCCTTTGATGAGGAATATGGACAAACAGAATTGCAGGAATCAGAACTACAGGACATTCTTTCAATCCTAAATGAGCACATGCAGCAAGGTGTAAATACCTATGTTGGAGGATTACCAGGTGAATGTTTCACTATTATGTTTATTTTCTGTTTGTAAAAGTGTATCTCTAATCCAGAAATATAGATGTTTTTTATTTTAAAGGGATCATTTTAACAAACTTACCTAGCTGGTCACATTGTTGGAGATTTTAGTTTGGCTTACAGGGTGGGTGATTATGAACAATCTTTGGGATATTCAGTAGAAGTTAAATTTTACTTTTTGATCTTTTTAGTCTATTATTTTAGGAACACCAGTTAAAGAACAATATTATGTTGTGTTCTTTATGAATAATAGAGAATACTAGTGGAAAGTCACAGATGTTGCCACCAACAGGCAACTACATGATAATGTTTTAACTGTTTAGTAGTCAGAAGCTTTAAAACCAAGCCAAGTAAAGCAGCATATGTAAGGGCCTGGTAACTTTGCAAAAATAACAGTGGTAATATTTTGTTTTAACACGAGAACTAGAAACACACAAACTTCTGCATTCCAAATTCTCTACTGCAAGGTTAATCAAGGTTCTCCTGGCAGGTGGTGCTTTAATATAAAAGTTATACAGAGGTTAAGAAGTGGGTAATGGAGGCATTAATGTTTCTTTTTTTTTTTTGTTTTGTTTAGATGTGGATGTCACACATACACCAGTCACTGCGTTCTATCATGGCTGCATGACTATACGTGTTCAGGAGAAGACCTTGGATTTGGATGAAGCTGTACACAAACACAGTGACATCACTTCCCACTCATGTCCACCTATTAAGTATACCAAATAGGTTCATTCCGTTTTTAACCAAAAATCTTTTTTTTTTAAATATATGTATAAATTATTCTGATTTTACAGTATTGTGTGTATAGTTTCGTAAAACACTGAAATTATGTAAGACCTACTGATTTTTACACTATGTCAAACCATTTATGACAGTATTACCCTTCCTTTTTGGCTGTGGAAACTGTCATTAAGCAAAATACCTGCATAGCAAGTTTCTGGTGGGAATTGTTATTCTCTGACCCCTCCATGCTGTATACTAGAACCTGGACAATGAAACAATAGGCAGCCCTAGAGTCAGAAAATTACAGCTTTCACTTATTAGTTCACCACCCTGGTTTTTTGCTTAAGGCATGATGGATACCTTTTAAAGATTGTAATATATTGTAAATATTTTAGAAAACTAATATTAATTGCCAGAAATGTGCAGCACGTTCTTTGTGGACTTTTGTCAGGAAGCAGCTGAGAACAGTGGTAATGGTATGTTGTGACAAAGATATGCAAAACTGGAAATTGTGTTATATATTTTTAAATACCAAAAACTGATTTTTTTTTTTTTTTAGCAACAACTTAAAAGAAAATAAAAAAAACAGCTTTCCATATTTATATTTTCAAATCTGTTTTATAGTTTACTTTAGCAGTCTCCCAGACAAGAACCCAACCCCCAGGATTGCAAACACTGTTGCCTTTTTCCCAAATGCTGACTAAAACTGCATGATGTCATTTCATTCTGCTGGTGCCCCAAAGTCTGTTAGTTAAGGTGTTATTTCAGTTATTCACCAATGTAACATGGCTTGAACATACATTGGTAATTTACCAATTCTTTCAAAAGTAACAGTGTCTCCTGCAAAGTATACTTGCCCATCCATGCACCCTTGCCATCATCCAATGCAGAAGGGCTTCTACAAATGGAAGAGCATGTTACAGTGCTCTGACAACTCGCCAGAACTGAACACCCATAAAGTAGACTATATGAAATCTGCAGAAAAAAGCTTTGGCAACAAAGCTTTGTGTGCCCCTGCAATGGGACAGGAATTGGTGTGTATACCTTGCTGGAGACAGCACTGTCATTCCCTTTCTTATTTGCTGCAAAAACTGTGACCATTTAAAAGCAACAACTCTTTAAATTGCTTGATGTCACTTAAATGAATGTGATATTTTTAGCGTTTTTTAACACATGAATGCCTAATGCACTTGCTCATAACATAATAACACGGCCAGGGCTGCAAGCCCAGGCCGAAATCTCTTGCCAATCCTGTACATATTACAGTGATTTACATGGGCTCATCTCATTACTGTACATGGAAATGTTCCATGTAAACTAACTATAGTTTTCTGTGGGGATTCTATACTGCTTAAATACTGGCAAGCACAACACACATGTGTATTTATTCATTGTCAAAGCAAAAGCATAGGGTTTTTTTTTAAATACAAAGTAGAACAACCAATTAAATTCCAGCTGTTCTTCTAGTGTTTGAATGTGTATTGTCAACTATGACACTTCAAGTATCTCACCATGGATCAATTGCAATTGTAAACTTACATATGGCTGGTTTTAGTTAAAGACAATGGTAACATCGTGGATTGCAGTCTTTTCGTTTTTAAACATTTTATAAAAAATCATGTTGACTTGTATTGCACAGATGTGAATTTTTGTTCATAGCCACAGTGTTTTTAAGAGAACAATTTATTATACCAGAATGGCCAAATTGCTAATGACTGCCCTGAGGCTTTAAAACCTTTTTTTAACAGCTAGTCTGCTTTAGTTCATTGGTAATATTATACAATGTATATTTGCTGTATTGGGTACACCTGATCAACTGCTTCATAAATAATCAAACCAAGCATCAAAATAGGAAGAAAGGTGAAATCTGAGAATTAAAACCATATCTCAAAAGCAAAAAGTTGTAAAAAAAAGGGAGCATGTCATTTTGACTTATTATTATTATTATTAAACAGGATTTATATAGCGCCAACATATTACGCAGCGCTGTACATTAAATAGGGATTGCAAATGACAGACTAATACAGACAGTGATACAGGAGGAGAGGACCCTGCCCCGAAGAGCTTACAATCTAGTAGGTGACTTATATGAGCTATATTAGCTGTTCTTTAAAGGTATTTTTAACTACTGACTTTTTATGTAAATTACAATGCCTCCTCTTCCACTTTATTGCTTATTTGTGGTTCATGGTACAGATCTGTGGACCTCATTCTCTGCTAGACTAGTGTCATTTACACTCCTTCACTTGACCACGTAACCAAGATATTGTGTTTAGTGAACACATGGTGTATGCATAACAGTATCTGTTCAGTAAAAGAATAGTTAAATACATGTAAAAAATACAAAAGAACTCACTGCAGCCAGTAACACATATTAAACTATATTCATGTAAATCTGTTGTCTAGACTATTAGGTTTACACCTGGTATATTTTGGAAGTTGGAAGGAATGTTACACTTTTTCTCCAGAAAGCCCTTTTAATCCTTGGTTTCCTGCAAGTCACACATGGTCCTTGCATCAGAGCACTGAGCCTAAGGAACATAAGGAGGCGGCTTCTCAACAGGTAACACCATATTAGAATCGTACTGTGAATGCAGATTTGAAGCTAATCCATTCATAGAGTTTGAGTGGGATGGATGCTGGATGTCATCCGATAATGAGATATCTGCAGAAGAAGTGGCTGGGTACGAGCCTGAAGGCTGCAAAATAGGAACAACAACTTTAACATGCTCATACAACATTGCTAATTATTTAAAAATAGTATTAATAAATATATTACTATGTTAAATGCACACATTTGATTATTAAAGGTAAAGAACCTGTTTGAGCCAACATTAACCTTCTCCATAAAACCAGGTGGGACCTGCAGGTATGTATGCATCTTTTCTGGTAGATATAGACTTTCATCATGTGTTCAGCTTGGCCAGTGTCTTTTAAGCGCTGGGCTGTCTAAGCCTTCCCACTAACATCATATAGAACTGAATGGGATATAGAAACATCATGAAATAAAAATCTGTGAGATGTTCAAGCACTAGGTTTTTCTTTGTCTGGCTGCAGGCTGCCTGATAGGTCACAGCAGGAGGAAATAATCACTAAAAACCTTCTAAGTTACTTATTTTGCCTGATTTATTAAGACTGTTAAGATACACATACATCTGTGAACTTGGGTGATCCAGCAAACCAGGCCAATTGTATCAGAGCAAGACTCTGTACCTCTGGTGACATTCTTCAATTTAATTTTTCCTCCACTTTTTAAAGGAATCAACAATATTCCAGTATTTTTGAATGGTTTAACGATAACAGAACAGGTATTTTATTGAAACTTTTGACAGTGGTGTTTAGGAGAAAGGTGATATCTGTACTCTGAATGATTTATTTGTGTATAAATTTCACCTCCACCTCCTTTTTTTCTGCAGAAAAAAAATGTTATTCTGCTGGCAGAAAATATTAGATCTTAGGTACTTCTAGTGTAGCAGATACATCATGAAGACTCAAATGAGTTTCCAGGGGGACGATCCCCCACACTTAGTTCCTATCCCCATACCATCTCTGCCTGCTATTGTTGGCAATATATGAGGTTAGGAAACCTTTATTAGTAAAAAAAATAAATAAAATGTATTCCTAATAAACCCCTTCTAAATCCTTGGTTAACCCTACACAGCCATAGGTAACTCCTTTAACGCCTGGTCTTTTCTGATTTTAATGTATTTATATTTTTTAACATTTATATTTCGGAGTTTTTTCAGATGTGCATAAAAAAAGAAACAAACTATACATTCCATTTGAAACATCAAGCTTTAGTGTGTGTACGCTTCATGTTTTTAAAGACAACCCAGTTGCTAAAACTTAACAGCATTAAAATAGTGAGTTGAAATTACCAAGCATTGCAATAAAGTTGGTATTTATTAGACTGTGTTTCAGATATAAGATTAGTGCTGCTGTTCAGATTCACCTGTAAAAAATCTCATTAATTTAAGATTACCTGCAGAGGTAGTGGGTATGAAGCATAAGAAGGAAGGGAGGAGGATGGAGAGCAGAAACCAGTGTAGGTCAGGATCTGTTGTGCTGGGTTGTAGAGTATCTGTGGAGGAGGTGAGTTAAAGTTGTGTTGTGAAATTGGTGCCTAGAAAAGAAGAAAGGAAAACTGAATTCCTTTCTGTATTTAAACATTGAGTTAGATTAAACATTTTTGTAAATAAAGTGCTGTTTGCATAAGCCCAAAATATTCAGGAATATTAAAAAATTAGTTTTGCAAATAGGCTGTTGCACATAGGCTGTTTACGATGTATGACAATTCTATGCCCCCATAGACAAAACCCTGACTGTAATCTTTTTGCTCTCAGATATATACATACATACACACACGGTGTAAATTTAAAGTCTATAGAAAATCCCTCATTTATTATATGCTTCATAGTTTGTATTACTACCTGATAACTACAATGAACACAATAAACATTTTCTGGACTATATGCGATTTAAAACCAGACTTCTTGGGAAAAAAATCCTACCATATCCTTAAAGGCTCCAAGGACAGCCGCAGTGACACTGCCAAGGAAGAGGCCCACAATATTTAGGACAGTGCAAGTCCACAGCAGCCGGTATAAGTGAACCACATCCTGGCAACCATTTACGCCAACAAATTCATAGTAGCTGCCAGACTGTTCTGAACTGCCAAGTAAAAGAAAACAAAACACTTGTCAGATAACCTCTGAGATGTTAATGCATTTTGAAAATATGTCCAAGACAACATGTAACCCCATCTCTATCTGTGATAAAGTTTATCATGGTTTTTCTGTGAATAAGTGAAAAGTCTTAGACATTTAATAGGATAACACAAAATTTGCTTTGAATAGTTATGACTTCTTTATTAGTTTGTAGAATGTTTTCTTAGATTTCCAAGCATTAGTTTTGTATTTGTATTCGAGTATATTTTCCTAACAGTAATAGTTGCATAATAATTCAGTTACTAGGGTGGAAGAGCATTTTGAAGTTTTTACCTTTCTATTTATAAATCAATTTTTTTGTAATAGATATAGGTCTATGCCATCCAAACACTATATTTTACTAGTACTCTGTAGACATTTACGGTGCAATCATTAAGTGCAAGTACAATAACATGAAAGCACTAAGTACATAGTAGATGTTACCTACCAAATGAATTGTAGAATTGGACAGTCATTCTTGAGATACACACACCTCTGCACTGTCAAAAAGATCTATTATTTCCTGGATTACCATTGGCTTCCCAGGCTGGGTTGTTTTTTTGCCTAGGGCATAGGTTAGCGTGCCACAGCTGCTGTTAGTGACATCCCCCCCCTTCCTCTGACCTTTTAATCTTTACTGTGACCCCCATTGCAGCATAGTGTCACCCCCTGTGATACTGTGCTGTAAGCAAACATCCTTTCCACATTGAGATGGCTTGCAGGGAGAAGTTGCACTGTCACTACCTTGACATACCTGCAGTCTAGAAACTTTAGAAAAAAGGTGAGTGTATCATACTTTCCCTGCATCATGTTGTGAAGTTTGCAGAAAGTAATTTATTTGACAATAACTTTGCTATTACATAGGATAACACACTAATGTATACATTTGTTTTTTGTTTTTTTGTACACTAAGACGTAAAGATGTAAAACATGTTTTTATAGGTGGTACAGTGTTAGTTTTAAGAAAAAGTAGTTTTACTATACCAAAAGTATACATTTTATTCTTTAATTTTTCTCATTTAAAGCATGGCACAAAGCATGGCAAGATTATTTGCAGGATAAAAATTTGCACTGGGTTTTTTTTTATTTATTTGAGACAATAAAATAACAAATAGCTTACATGAAAAAAATAATTTAAAAAAATAGATAAATTAAAAGTAAGCTAGGGGAGTGGAGAGTTAATTAGGATTGATTGGGGTTACCAACACAACGTTGTAATGCATTTGAGTTAAGAAGGTGCAGTGCAGCTGTAACTACAGCACCCACGGGTAAGGCCCCGGGCCCCGATGGGTTTACCCTAGCCCATTATAAGCGTTTTCTTCCTCAACTCTCTGCACCCTTTTTGACAGCCTTCAACGCACTTTCTCAGGAACACCCGCTACCTGCTGACTCCTCAAGGGCACATATCACTGTCATC
>NC_092858.1:69154063-69157137 GCF_032062135.1 Pyxicephalus adspersus | reverse complement strand
GCAGTGAGATGCCATTAAAAAATAATGTTAATGCAATGCACATGCACATACACATATGCTGCAACTGACAGGTCTAAATAAACCCACAAGAAGTAGCAGTGGTCATTTTAAAGATCAGTTCCTGGATGCAGTGGGGGCACACATCTCTTTTACACTCAATTTGAATAATTATTATGACAAAATGACAGCAGAAGTTGCTGAGTAAATAGAGAAGCTGTTGAAGCTTTTGCTATCAAAAACGGGAGATAAGACCAAGTGTTTACAAACACTGTTCAGACATGATAGGAGATGTAAACTCTTAACAATATAAACAATTCATTGCTAATTTTCTATCTACTCTGTTTCACTTATTGGCAGATCTCTAAAACGGAAAACTAATGTCACAAACCTAAAAAAGTAAAAACACTGTTTTGTACACAATTTTGTACATTTTTGCTGCATTTTTTTACCTCATTACCTATAGTGTAACTCCTAATTATTGGCTTCCCTATTTGCTCCAAAAACTATCTTCCTGCAATTGTCATTTTTTCCAACCATTACAGTTTTAACTTTTTTCTTTTTGTTTTGTTCATTATTTTTATTATCACAAAAAAGTGCAAATGCCAAAAAGCATACCTTTCCATTGTGCTATATTGGAGACATAACTTTATTGTCATGCCATTTTAAACAGGACAAAGTATAAAATAAAGAGCATTCCATTTATTTACATCAACATATTTTCAAACTAACGCTGGTCAACAAAGGAAAGTTTGCATTTTTTTTATCTAGTAATTGCTCTATTTATAGTGTTGTAACTGGAAAGAGGAGGTAAGTCTAACCAAATATCTATGTCAATTAGCAGATCTATGTCTTAAAACTAACAGCAGCTCAAAGTACTATAGTACATCTAGTGTAAAATACAGATTTGTCTTGATTTTAGCCTTCATAGTAGGAAAGTCAACAAAATAAACTCATTATTCCTGCTGCATTGCAAGGTCCTACCTCCTAAATATATTAGTATGCTGCTGTTCCTGCATTGTCCAATGCTGGCCATGTCTCTCTATTGCTCTATTTAAACATAGTCTGGAAGCGGGATTTGCTAGCAGGTAAGCTTTGATTTTAGGATTGCCTGAGCTGCATATAAATATATATTAAATATAAAATGTATTTCAACTGTCTGTCTGCCTGGAGTTCAGCTTTGGGTTTATGCTTCACAACAGTAGGCAAAAATGAACAAGAAGAAAATAGTCTTTATACGTACTTTTCACAGTCGTAGAGATCACAACAGTAGCATGTATGAGTTTTAATTCTCAGATGACATTGACTACTTGAAGTAATGCATGTTACCTGTATCATACAGTAAAAGAAAAAGGAAAATATTATTTGCTCAGTCACCTGACAATTATCTTGTACTGTATTTATGTTTACAAAATACAGGTACTAGGTATTGAGCTAAAGAACTTACTTCAGTTTCCAAAAAGATATTCTAATCACACAAGGAAAATACTTTTAAATACTTGGGGCCTGATTTATTAAAGCTCATCAAGACTGTACAAGTTTGACTATCATGATAGAACCTGGGTGATTTTTACCTAAAAAGTATTCGCTGTTAGCTGGCAAATGTTTTCAGTCCTGACCGGATCCATTCCAGGTTTGCTGTATCACCCATGTTCTCCCATGATAGTCTATCTTCTACAGTCTTGGAGAGCTTTAATAAATCGGGCTCAATGTAGCAATTTTTAGAATTTAGAGCTCTGAAATAAAGTGGCATGCATATGAGTATGTACATCTTTATAAACTGTCACAGTTATTGGTATTCCCCATAATAAATAATAAGTAGCCCATGGTTATAATATATGTAGCCTATGTAGTGCTAACGGCAACAAAAATATCCATGTTGTGGGAAGAAAGCCGTTCAAATTTGCTGTAAACTAACTTTTAGATCCCTTTTCAATTACCTGAATAACCCATTGCATTAGAATGTGGTCTTTTAAAAATCACAATCTCCCAAAAGCTTTATTTTATTAGTAAATATAAAAAAAGAAAATAAATCTTCAACAGTAGCAGTTCCCTTCCCAGTAAACATAAGATCTAGTCCCGGCATGTCCAAAGTCCTGTCCGCAGACCGCGTTCAGGTTTTCAATGGCCCGCAGCCTCTGTCATCAAATTAATAATATGCGGCCTGTTTGTGCACAGGGAATCCTCCATGTTTGTAGTGGGCGTGTGCTGTACTGCACGGACCGTGCCCACTCTAAATCCAAGAAAGTTCTCTCCACGGAGTGCGGTGTCAGTGTGGGCTTTGTGCAGAGCACTTTCTGCTGGTCCCACTCAGCACAAGCCTACTACAAACGTAGGGGATTACACAATTTCGCCTTCTATCTAAAAGCCACGGTTTTCAAACATTTTACAAAAAGATTCCACCTGTAAGAAGTGGATATGACAAATGGGCAATAGAAGACATTTGGCTTGCATAGCTTTGCTTGATTGTGTGCAATGTGATTATTATAAAATCTGATTTACTAAATGCTTTGATGACCAATAGGTTCAGTAAATGTTCATCCAATAGTGTGAAAAGCAAAGTGTTTCCTTATTGAATTTGTTCAGAATCCAATCATATTAAAGGCAAAATCCCTGTTTAGAAGTTGTACAATCTCCCACATTTAATTCAGCAAAATTACACCTGCTACATCCACAAATTAACAAATAGTAGAAAAAGGACAAATGAGGGACTTTAAAGGCAGTATATATATATATATATATATATATATACACACACATACACACATGATTATATTGCGTGTACTGGCAAACTTGGCCACTCTTCTCATGCCAAGCACCATAATAGTTTCTTTGTTTCTGTGTGTTTTACTCTCTCTCTATATATTTTATATATATATATATACATACATACACACTGTATACACATGATTATGTTGCCGAGTAACGAACAGTTGTAAAATTCAACAATACCGGTAACATTGACATTTTTTAAGATAAATGTTAAAAACAAAGGGATAATACAGCAAGACATGCAAACTACATATGCATGAATCATCCTCCACACGTTTTGTGCTGTATTATCGCTTGTTTTTAAT
>NC_092858.1:69131698-69153874 GCF_032062135.1 Pyxicephalus adspersus | reverse complement strand
AAACATATAGAAACAAAGAAACTATTATGGTGCTTGGCATGAGAAGAGTGGCCAAGCTTGCCAGTACACGTTAATGGTTCAAAGAATGCCAGGCTGAATGGTCGGCCCCCTCACCAGTCCTGGCCCTCTTTGCAAAATGTTTGGACACCCCTGATCTAGTCCGTGTACCAAAGGCACAAAAAAATGCAGAAAAAACAAAGAATATAAATTTGAAACACTTATAAATTACTGTACAGTACCATGACTCTACTCTCACATCAAAATCACATCTGTAATGAAAATCATTTATAATATTTTGGTTTATTTTTGTTTTTTTTATTGTTGCCTTGACATACAATTTAAGTAACACCAGTAATAACAGAACAAAACTAATGCATTGATAAGACTGTAAATATGTAATAATAGTAGTATTTTTATACTATATTTTTTTTTCATAAAGTGCACTTACTTCTGTCTGTTGTGTGTCATAAGCAAGTCCTGATCCACTTGCATAGAAATTACATCTCCCATTATATAATGGTCTTGGTTCCTAAAAGGAATGTCACATACCAAATTAACACTTGTCTCTCAAGTGTCACCGCCCTGCTAATTGGGTGAAGGAGATGCTTCATTGGTGCTGATTCATTGCGTTTGATTATAAATGTTCAATCCTTTTGTAAAACAATCCCAGTGAATCACCATCATCATCTCCTTTATCCAATTAGCTGGGAGGTGACAGTAGAAACTGCACAGTTAAACATGCAATCCTGGTGCAATTGACAGACTGTGTGGTGCCCTGGGTAGTTTACATTATTTGTATTATTTGTTACTGTATTATTGTCTACATTCAACATGATTACTTTAGCAGAGACCAAAAAAGGACAGGGGGTATACAGAGATCAATATCCTTCGAGGGTGAGTGACCTGGACATCATCCTATTTAATATTATAGGAAAACGTCAAATTGAAATACAAACTAACCGCTAAATACACAGGCTGCTACCTTCTGTTTATTAACCTATTTACTAACCGCTGTAGACATGGGAACTGTGGAGCAATTGATTCTTAAAGTTCAAAGCACACAATGTGATCAAGATGTTCTCTCAGCAGCTCAGCTCACCCTTCTGTCCTATTCTGGAAAAAAGTAACTGACCTGCTGAGAGAATTACTTCAACAACTTGCTGTGATTTTTTTTTTTTTTTTTAGGATGAATAACACCACAATACCTTCAGTAATATAGGTCAGTGGGGCTTGTTTGCTAAGCTCATTTACTATTTGAAAATATGCTAAAATATTATGGAATGTGTAACCTCAGTTATTCTTTAAACTGTATCAATGAAGTTCTAAGTTGGCAGCAAATAAGGAACATAAATGAACATCGCTACATTTCACATGTGGACATTTTTAGTACATTTTATTTAAAATTGCATACATAAGCAAAACATATTTGCTAGAATAGGGTTTTCTCTGAATCAAGAAATATCTGTGATCCTACAATTAGAACTTGGCACAGACTTACATAAGTTAGCAGGACGCACACAAAAAATGAGGTGGAAGGTCTCTTCAGTACAGAAGGTACACTGCACTTTTCTTGGAGTTCCCTATGTTATAGCAACACATTGAAAGTACAAAAAGTTCTGTGCTTAGATTTTCTTTCTGCTTTTTCCATCAATGTATATTGTATATTTTTCCATCAAAGTATTTCACTGGAAACAACTTAATAACAGGTATAATAACTGTGCAACAATTAAACTGAAACAAGTCTGATACTGGAAGTATGAATCCTCATTTAGAAACTGCTGGACAGTTTAATAGAGATCTTTCATCCTTTATAACTATTTTGTAATGAGCACAATCTTTATGATCCCACCAAGTAATCAGTGCAAACGCACAGCTAGGCAAGAATGGAGACAGGTGTAGATTAATGTCTTCCATTCATCACACCACTTGCTGTGACCTTCTCCACAGCCAAGGAAACCAAAGAAACTATGTTAAAAAAAAATAGTCAAATAGGAAATATAGAGTTTTGCGCTAGTGATTCCGCTGATTTCAAACAAGACAAACATGTAACACTGCATCTGGCATGTGTACAGCACTCGTCTGACAATCATGGATCCATCCTGGAGGATCCACAAATGATTGTAATACAAGTGAAGGGGAGAGACAAAAATCTAACGTGCGTACGTAGCCTTAGCAGTAAAAACAAGCAAATTAAGGAATATATATTTTTCAACATAGGAATTATTGCATTTGAATATTACATACTTTTACATTTTTTTATCCTCTGTGTTCTTACACTTTTGTCCTATGCAAGTTTAATCATAAAGAAGTCTAAAAGTAAACAGTGTCTGCCCACAGTGTTCTGTGAACCCTGGGTCAACGCTGCACCCTGTATTAAATATTTATTTGTAAAAAGCACCACGTTGCTATTATAATATGTTGAAATTCTTGTTTAAAACATATGTAGTCTAAACTTGCAGCTGTTGGTTTTAAAGAAAAACACTATATTAATGCCAAACTTTTTTTTTAGTTAATTAAATTATTTTTGTGCTCTCCTGTGTTGAAATTGGAGCTAATTTCACCTCCCCTCACTTTGGCCACCTTGCTTGGCCAAGCTGAAACGATGTAACAGGAGTTCATTCATTCAAGCATCTAAGTATGCCAGGATTGTGCACTCACTCATTCACAGCTTGGTATACATTTTACAAAAGATTGTGAAAAGGCAGGTAAGTTTGAGTTATGCAGACGAAACCTAGCAAGGCCCTTTTGCAATAAAAAAAACTATTTGATAGCTCGTTGTGAATGAGAAAAGAGATTGTGAATGGCATGAAAATAAAACGTCAGTTTTACTCCCAACAACTGCAAATGTAAAAGCAAGCACCATGGTACATTCTTAACTAGAAGGGTACAATCAAAGTGACAGCAATACAGTGTCCTTTTGTGTATGTTTCCAATATTGTAATGTTTTATGTGTTCACATTAATGTGTGTTCAATAGAGTGTGTATACAGAAGCAATAGTGGAACATCATAAAATGGATTTATTAGGTTATAGTTAGACAAGCCCTTTATCTATAATAGAAGTCTCTTCATGTCTATGTTAAGCTACGTACACACTTCCAATTATTATCGTCGGAAAACGAACGACGAACGTTCCTGCACCATATATATGAACGATCGTATAGCACCGATCCTGCACATAGAGGTAACGACACGATCGTTCGTAGATATTGTACACACAATAGATACGATCGTTTAAGCGATGGAGGAACTATGTGCACGACAGGAAAGTGAACGGACGTTCGTTCATCACGCATGCTCTGAACATGGACGATCAACGAACGACCGTACACACGAACGATGTTCAACGATCGTCGCCCAATACGATCCGCCGGTCCTGTCGTTCGTTTCCAACAATTTTCCTCGTTCGTCGACGTCGTTGGTTACTTTTTTACGAACGATTTTTTGCCCAATCGATCGTTCGTCGTTCGATTGGAACGATAAAAATTGGAAGTGTGTACGCACCTTTAGCCACAAAGTGTGAAATAAAAAGATAAGAGACAAGTAAAAGAATACTGATGTAAAAGAAGTTGTCATGGAGGTAAAAAGAACGGTATTTTCTTTGTTCTTTTTTTCTCCCAAATCAGCAGAACAAAACAAAGAAAATAGAACAATAAATTGTAAAACCTATTTTAGATGGGCATGCAGAAGCAAGACAAAACATAATTTACTTCTTTATACAAATCCTTAGTATAGACAGGCAAATTTCTCTAGTAGATCTGAATGTGTTGAAAACAATTGCTTCTTTTTCATGTAGCAGGTTGTACCACAGTTGATAACAACTTCTGCTCTCTTAACAACATCAATTTATTCTAATTGGAGCAGAATGGCCATATTATTAGGAAACTCAGTACATACACATTTTTCTAAAAAGAATAGATACTTTCTAAAAACAAAACTTTTTTATTTTATAAAATTTTAAAAGGATAAGAAGGGTTAGGTAATTGTTGTAGGTGAAGAGCACCACAGGATCTAGCATTCTGATTGTATTTATTCCAAAATAACAGGCCAATGGATTTTGGAATGAGGCTATGCCCCCTTTCTTTAGGCTCAACCACAGATTAAATAAAATATAATGAAAAACTTAAAGGGAGGCAAATCTAAGTATGGTTAAAATACACAGGGAAATGTAATCATAAAAAAACAAAATCTGTTAAAGAAAATTATTAAGTTAGGAATAACAAACCAAAAAAAAAATTGAAAATGGTGGCCTTATGAATATCTATATCAACAATAATTATATCAAACACTGACTAAACAAAAGCGTGCAGTTTCTCAGTGAAGTTCCAGCACTATGCCACTGGGAAAGACCTAAAGATTTATTTATAAATGTTTTACCCAATATTCACCCAATATTTAGTCACCCCACCCCCACAAAAGAAAAAATGTACACATTTAATGGAGCTAGAAAACAAGAGTAAGTCAACTTGTACTCAAAATTAATTTTTTAAATTGTGAGAAAAAATGTTTGAATTCTTGGTAAAATTTTGGTGAAACTTTAAGAGAATTCTCCTAGTGCTTTAAATTTTTTTATACCTATGAATCTTGGTGAATGTCACATTCCCTCTTTAGTCTCTCTTTTTGTGTAGTTTAACCAATGCAAATATATTTTTTTAGGTGGAAATCAAAAAAATCTTGATGTTCATATCTAGTCATTAGGGTATAAAGAGAATGCTAGGTGTATTAATGTACATGAAATGATATTCATATAACTATTTTTGTTATCTAAAGAACTAAATTCATCATACAGGTTAGGTGACAATTAGCAAGTGAATGACCAGGATTTTAGATTACACACTTATCCTATAATAAAGTTTTAAGTAAATATTGTTGCAAGGTAAGTTATGTGTGTTATCTGTAAAAGGAATAAACCTGATACATGGGGAATTCCATTTAAAAAGTAATCAATTGTAACCAGTAATAAAATATCAAAAATGACTGTAGGACCTTGAGGAATGTTGTGCAACATGAATGAACAAGAATCAAGATGATTATCATTTCTTAGAAGTGAAAAGGGTAAAACAAACAGCTGAACATTTAGAGCGCTTAAAGAAAAACGTAACGTTCATTAAACAAAATAAACATATACATATTTGCTGCATTTTGTCATCAAAGGTTATTAAAATGACTTTTCTGTTTTTTTCTGTTTTTATCTTAACTTCTGTCATTTTTGAAGCGTTCATACAATACCCATAGAAATTGTAATTCTCTCACACATTTTCCCAGAGTCTTCCCAGCACTGAAATACAGGTTTAAATATAAGCAATCCTAGCAATAGGTGTTTGGCCTTTGGTGAGATGTGCCCAGTTGCCTGTTGTGGCCTTGGGCTTAGCTAACCTGCTGGGTGTTTATCTCTTTATCATCACTGACCTTCCTGTTTCTGACCGTGAAATTGTATGTTATCTGGACCGACCTTTGTCTGTGACCCAGACTCTGCTTTGTATTAGTCTTTGGATAGCCCGTTTGGCGGATTGGTTACCTGTGTATGACCTTTTGCTCTGTATTCTGGACTTAACCTCTGCTGGACTTCCCTGAATTTTGTTATCTTTGGGCTCCTGGATTCTATCAAGCCCCAGACGCCATCCTTTGTCCACTGAAGTCCTGGGGACATCCATGGGCTGAGGTGACACAAATAGCCATAGGGGCTTGTTATAGGTGAGGACTGCAGATTTTGTTAGGGGGGCTGGTGGCTGGTAAGTACTGGCGTTGGACCAGGACATTGCAGATTCAGTCTTAGAAGACCAGGATAATGCTTCCTAACAAAATATAGCAGGAATATGCAACACAGTTTGTTAAAATCCTTTGCGATTTATATACCGGTAGATCACATAAGGGGGGTTATGTTCTTCTCTCACATAAAAAAAAACAAGTTTTACACTTAAATGCAAAACTAAATGTAAAAAAAAATGGGCACAGGCATTTCTTTATTGAAGAAAGGACATGCTATGTCCCCTTTTCAATAAACAAAGTTACCTGAATATCCACATCTTCTGTTAATGCATACCCATGTACAATCCAAGCATAACCAGGTTCTGGGAATGAATGAACTCCTGCGTGTATGCCTGGGTTTTATGTCAATCTGGCCTGGCCAATTATGATGGCTGAAAACCGAAACCTGGAAGAATATCAGAAGATGATGGAACAAGGAGAGGTGAATTTGGTTCTTTTTTAAAGTGAATATATCCAGCCAAACTTTTTTTTTCTTTTTAGATTTACTATTATTATAGATTTAGGTAAAATCTGCAACAGACAGAAATAAAAATATATTTTTAGTAGACAAAGGCTAAAACTAATAGGTTTTAGATTATCTAGTCTCTGTTGTTAGATAAGGCTTAGATTTTCATATAATTACCTGACAAAAAAGAAAAATGTTATTTCTACATCTAATCATACAAAAGCAAAGGAAATATAAAAGAAAACTTTATTTACTCTTTACTAACATCACTTGTTGCTAAACTGATTTTCTGTTATAATATTCACCATTGTGAAGATTTGGAACAATGAACTGATGTTAGCTGTATATAAGAAACTATTTTCCAATACCCAAACATATTCAATAAAAGCTAATATTTGAAAATGATGCGGTGGGCTCACTATAGATGGCAATTTAAATTTCAAGTTTGGATGGCTTTAAACTAGAAAAAGTTTATACCATTATTATAAAAATGACTTACAATATGTCGTGCTGCAACCACTCCATCAACTATAGCACAGCAGAATGAGGAAACCACTCCGAAACTGATAAATACGATGGCTGCTACTAACTAAAAGAAAAAATATGATGGATCAGACAAAGACTGAATAAATATTTTACTAACACTAAGGTTGACTTAATAATGTTTCAGGTAGATATACTTGTTTGTATGGCAGATGTATAGGACATATTTTTTAGCCCTTTCCATTTTCATATGTGGTTCCATGCATATACACTAAGGACATTCCCTGTTTTATAAAGAGAAATTTAAGTGAGCTCCCTTACCTTATAAGATAATTGTGACATTTGCTGAGACTGGTAGTATTGCTTATTATCACTGACTATAGCAGACAACATAACAAGGCTATTAATCCAAAGGATTAGAGAAAAATGTAAATGTCAGCTCTATACCACAGATCCAAAGTGTGCATCAGTGAATAATGGTAAATCATGGCCCACTTTATCCAAATACCATGCACAGTTAATCTCAAGATGGGGGTCTGATCTATTACAGTATTTCAACAGAAGTAAAAATAGCTACTTATTTTTTTTTTCAAGAAATTTTTCTAGTGAGTGCATGCTATACAAGCAACACCTACTGCAATATGGGACTTACAATGATAAAAAAAAATGCTACTTTACACACTGATTTGCCTAAAGCTTTGGACCACAGTTTTGGTCCATGTACTCACAACATCCACATTCATAAAACAATGAAAGGAGTTCTTCAATTACAGGGACAAAAGTACCAAAATTGTGCATGCAGTGTGTCTAGTACTAAACGCTAGTGTTGGTGTTTGAATTCAGGTTTTCCTTATATGCGACCCGAATATAGCTGATCGTATTCGGATAGACCTGACCTGAAAAACACGGTATTCGACGGGAAAAAATGTAAAAAATGTGTTTAAAAAAAAAATAAAAACTATTTTTGAAGTAATTTATTGAATGTTTGTGTTTTTTTTTTACTGACTTTTTTTTTTTTTTTTACAGGTTTTCCCGCAATGACATAATGATTCCCCCGTCTGTGCAGCCGTGGGAATCCTCCTGTCATTGCGGGATCTCTGGGCACTATAGGTGATGAATGGGGACTTGTCCCCATTCATCGCCTGTAGTGCTCTGTGTTCTTGGATAGAGAAACTCTATCCAAGAACACATAGTAGCGCGGCAACAGCGATCACTGCTGCGAAGCTGTACTATGTGTTCTTGGATAGAGAAACTCTATCCAGGAACACAGGGCACTACAGGTGATGAATGAGGACAAGTCCTCATTCATCACCTGTAGTGCCTGGACATTGTAGTGGAACTGCAGATGTCTGCAATTCAGTTTCCCACGTGACGTCATGTTGGAACTGAACTGCAGATTCCCTCCAAGAACACATAGTAGTATCACAGCGCGCCAACAGCAATTCCTGTTGCAGCGCTGTACTATGGGTTCTTGGATAGAGAAACTCTATCCAAAAACACATACAACTAGTTAAGAGCTGCAAGAGCAATCTGATTGCTCTTGCAGCCCTTAAAAGACCCTAAAAAAACTGAATTCTCACACCATTGACTTCAATGGTGTTGAAATTCGGCATTTGATCACCTGGAGAATTTCTTACTATTCATTCGAATAGCTGTCGAATCGAATAGTGAGATATTCGACCAACACTACTAAATAGCACGATTCTAAGAGAGTACTTTCTGTTCATACCACCAACCTTTAAATTGATACATGTTGACAAAAGTCACATGCTGGTCAGTTTGAAGGACATATATAGTTCAGGTAAATCTACCATGGTTAAGAAAGTGTAAAGCAAAAAAAGATGTAAAGCAAAAAAAAAAAACATTTGAAGGGCTGATGGTATTGGGTCTGGCTCCAGGATTTGTCATTGCCTTTTATTATTCTGGTATTCTAGAGTTTGAGCAAAACACTAGAATAGCATATCATTAATTTGATATTTATTTTCCTGTACTGTATATCTGTTTTATTTTTGTGTTTGATTAAATTACCAATACAAATCCTGTTTTTAGGAAGGAATGGATTTTTTGCTCTGTTCTATGTCGATATAGCGAAAAATAAAAATGTAGACACTCCTTCCAGAATTCCAGCACCAGAGAAATATGACCCGTAATAGCTTCTATTTACCCGATGCTCTCCAGAAGCCATTATTACATTAGCGTTGACAATAAACCTTTGTTTTGTGCTTTTTCTTGGTTTCATCGAATCCATTGAATTCAATTTGTTGTTATATTTGTAGATGAGAAAGGATGTCTAGCTAAACAAAATGCGGTAAACCAATTATAATGATATAAAATATACCAGGATGAAAATAAACTATTTTATGATGCTTGCTTTTTTCCAGTAAATAAACAAATCTTTTTCTTCTGTGGACAGATAATTTTTGGTTGTTGACATGAAAGCAGTAACGTGAGTGAAAAAGTGCCCTATGCATACAAAAAGCTTATAAATATGTGAAGTTTTGTTAAACTTGGAAAAAATTGGGAAGCATCTATTCCGCTTCCTTTTGTTATCTGTTTCAATTTACTTGGGTAGGTTGGAGAACTCAGTTTTATGGTGACCCGGATGCCATGTAACTAAACCTAAAAATGTAGCATTTTAAAAAAAAGGTAATTATACAAATTTGGCCCCATGCAAGTAATTCTATTGATGTCAAAGATAGGTGGTTGATCATTACATCTAAACGATGATGCCCGTTAGAAAGTTGTGCAAAAAACATACTTTTAGCCTCACTTGTCACCCATCAGTAGATCAGATATAGATCCCAATGGCAATCACCGGAAAGTTGAGTGATCACCCAATACAATGAAGTCAAATGTCCCCTTCCTCTATTCTTGATCAATGACTGGTACCATGAAGTGGAACCTATCTTGAATAAGTGGACATAAATGGATCCACCAGGCACTTTTCCTTTAATCTGTGGGGTTTGACTGCCATATGGCAGAAAGGTCCTGCTTTTTTTTTGTAATAGGAGTGCTAATATTGGCTGCTGTGTAAAAAGTCTTTAAACAGCCTTTGCAGGCCTCATGTATTACTTCACTCCCTGGCAGCTATCATGAAATTACCTGAGGGGTGGAATTTAAGTGACACCAAGTCTACTCCAGAGCAACCCTCAAGGGGGTCTGCAATGCTGGTGACTGCCAGACTACTATTTTGCAAGATGTCACTAGGTCGCATCGCCCGGGCTCTTCCCACTAGAAGTGAACAGGTGGCTTCAGTGTGGGAAAAGCTGACAGGGAAGCAGATAGTTGGAAACAAGCAAATATAGAATATAGAAACAGATATTACATTAACAGTGTCTCTGAAAATAATTATTAACTCCTTCCCTGTCTTTTCCCATGGCTGTTTTTTTTCCATTTTCTCCTTTTTATTGTAGCACTGCACAAAAAATGTACACCACATTTTAGAAAAGCCTCTATTTTATTACCAAATAACTTAACCATACTATATGATTTTAAAACCTTTGTAAAAGAGGAACAGGAATAAATAAATATGTACTTTTGAAGGTCTATAAGCTACCTTAATTTAAACACAGAACAGATTTTGGTTATCATAATACCAATATAAACATGGCTTTGCTTTAATCACATTGCTTCTTTACAGGCAAAAGGAACATGTCCTGACATTGCATCAAGGTAACTAGTTCTTTCAGAAAGAGGTCAGCAAAGGCAAATCCTATATTTCTCTCATGACAGGTTTACTTTTAGTTATAGGCAATTATTTCTGGAGAATTACAACTTGTTAAACAGGTCTAAGAAAAAGACATGCTAAGTTGTTTTAAATAGCCATAAAATAAAGATTGATTTATGTTCATGTATTATTCCTATTGTTTTTAAACCTGACCTATTATTATTATTATTATTAAACAGGATTTATATAGCGCCAACATATTACGCAGCGCTGTACATTAAATAGGGATTGCAAATGACAGACTAATACAGACAGTGATACAGGAGGAGAGGACCCTGCCCCGAAGAGCTTACAATCTAGTAATTAGAGAGCTTAGAACAAATGTTGGCAAATTTACAGTGATGTATTTGTACAGGAGTATATTATTAATATATATATATATATATATATATATATATATAATATTTATAGTAAAAATGTGTATTTTCTTATTAATATTGCTATGCTATTTATTTTATGAGTCTTTTTTGGGTACAAGCACTAGCAATCTCCTTTGGACTTCCCCAGTGTAATGCAAAAGAGCTCAATCACTTATATAATAAGTATATGTAAATTGAACTGCCACTTGTACTCTCTAGCTGTATAACAGTCCAGCCTTCGACTATTTGTTGACCTCAGGCAACCAGTTCCCTGTACTTCAATGGAAAGCTAAGCTGGTAATAAAATTGGCATTGCCACACCATCCAATGCAAATTCCTAGCTATAACATTAGAATGTGTTTAAAACTTTCTGAAATGTTCAGAAAGGTATTTGCCACTTTTTAAAACAGTATGTCTCTTAATTTGTGCGTTAATATGAACTACCATGCTTCCACTACAAATAAAAACTACAGCATCATTAATGATGTGCAGTCTCTTAGTCTGTATGGGCCCATGTAAGCCCCTGGACACGTGTGCTGTTCTTAGTCTGGTTTACATACACTTTAATTTATACCGTAAAGGCTTTTATACTGTAGTTTATACTTGCAAAGCCCTGGATATAGTAAATGTTATTATTAATCAACAGGACCTTTGTGTAAGGAATAATTATTGTTGCTGCATGTGGGCATGGCACAGATTCAGAGGAGAAACCAAATATTGTACATACCATTTGTTTTCGGTTTTCTACAAGATTAATTCCAATAATTCCTAGGAAAGAACCAAAGCCAAGCTGAAACCAAAGAAAGCAGAAAATTAAAAATCTGGAAGACAACTTAGATTTACACTGCAATTGACATAATACTTTTTGGCATCCACCATAACTTGCTGCCTACAGATTATGTTGCCAAAGCCAATGTTACAATTTATCATGATTTCTAAATTCTAGTCAAAAAGTGACACACTACATTATTAACTCATAAGTACACAACTATAATGTATGGGTATAATGGGTATGTTGTTATAAATGATTTCATTTATATGTTCTGTGGAAGTATATGGCCAAATTTGTTATATTAGTTTAGGAAAAGTACAAATACTATTATAGCAATGAGTAATCTTTATGTGTATAATATTTACCACTGAAATAGAAATTTATAAGGCAGGAGAACCTCATAATTGATTTGCTATAGGGCCCCATCACATTGTGGCCCTGGACTGTTTGTTTGTGCATCTGGGTCTTTTATGTGTATAGATTATTCATACAAAAAGTATACATACATATACTGAATAGAAGAGAATTTTCATTTCTTTTTAAAAAAATTTCATTTTTTAATGAACACATATTGCAGACAGAGTAGAAAGGGCTTAGAGCTGTCTTTGACCCTGTTGGGGACATATCCTCTCATTTTCTGTTCTAATAAAATCCAGTCATACCCTGACACACAAAAAGTAACCCTTTCTTTGCATGAGACATTAAACGTCTGTGGGCAATTACCCTTAAACATACAAAAATAAACAGTTACATTTCTAATATGAAACTGAGAAGTGGAACTTACAATGATTCCTGGGTAGTAACCTCCAACTGTGATGTTCTCTGTCCTTGTGGTTGCAGTAAGGCCAATAATCAGTATTAAAATTGATACTGCTAGAAGAGCAATGGTAAACCACAGGGATGTCTTCTTTCTTTTTGCAAAGTGGCCTAAAATTTAATTTGAGTTGGAATTACTGTACATTATTAAAAATCATGAAACACAAATACATATTCACATCATGACAATGGTTTGGCTTGAGTCAGTAACTACAAAGACTTAATAATAAAGGTCAAAAAGCTGTATTAACTAATCAGAAATCAATTTTTACTGATGTGACATCATATTGTCTGTGTACATTATCCTAGCAATATAAACTTCCTTAATAAAAACATGACATATATAGAGTATTACAAAACAGTTTTCTTGTTCTATATGGTAATGTAGCTGTAATACATCTTGACCTTTCTAGTAGATTGGGTGTTTTTTGGGTGGTTTATTTCTTAAAACAAATAAAGCTGTTAGCAAAGTGAATTATCATTCTGCAAAGGAAAGTTCTACTTACCCCACACATCCAATAACGTGCAAGCAAAAATCATTTTTTCCTTGCACATGACCTGATACCCTTTGCAAAGTGAAATTTATTTACATTCACCAAGCTAAATATATAATAGTTTGAAGAATGATAATTCTGCAATTCTAAGTGAGCAGCCTAAACTCATTTAAGAATGCCCCCCCCCCATTGTCACCCTAATATAAAGTAAAAATAAAAAATAATCTTTGACGTAAAGGGTGGCTTCTTAATGTTAAAGACTCTGATTTAAAGGGTCTGTGATAAAAATTGGGCCACTTATGTGCACGGGGGATACTGATATAAAGTGGGGGACACTGACGTTAACAAAGAAGCTCTGGTGTAAAATAGGGTGTCTGATGTAATGAGGGACTTTGATCTAAAAGGGGGGATGTCCAGATGTAAAGGAGGAGCTCCAATTTAAAGGGGAGGTCCAGATTTGAAGGTAAAGCCTGAAAGTGAAAATTCTGATTCTGATTCTTTAAAAAAATTATTTAGACGTTTGATTTGAAAAAGCTTTTCCTAAATGGTAAGATCACTTTTAGCACTGTCACCTAAAGACCTGTAGCTAAAAGACCATCAATGGTGGTATAGATCTGCCATTGAAAAGGGGCCCAAATCATTCATCAGAGCCCATAAGTGTTCATTTAAGTGTCCAGGCGTGTTGTTTTTGTGTGTTTTTGCATGTACCTCAGGGGAAAATAGCAGTGATCATAAAAACACCACATACAAACACGAATGTGTTTAAAGAAACACAACAATATTATTTTCTATGTGATATGCAAGCAAATTTATTTCCTCGAAAACAACCTATAAAAATCGCACTGGCCAGAGCCGCGGACCATGTCCCCTGTACAGATCCCAGGCTCAGGGAAAAGGCCCAATCTCTCAAAGGAGGCTCAGACTTGTGATGGGAGAGTGGGCAGGTTCTGGCATCATGACATCACTAAAGGGGAAGTTTCTTCCCCTGTGAGTGACACCTGACTTCCAGCGCATGCGTGGTCCAGAGCCGGTAAATTTAGTCGTCTGCCAGTCAAGCACATAAGCCATTTATTAAATAAACAAAATAAATAAAGGGATTCATACAATATATTATTTTTTAAGACAGGAGTTAAGTCATTTCATTAATGTAGTGGGTTGTAGGCATGTCAAAACTCAGTGATTTGTTGAATCAGCGGGAGCAGAGGTTTCAGATGATTATCTGATTAAATCATGACAACACATTTCCAGTCGGATGATAATAACTGGACAGCAGATCTTGTTTAAATGTCATTATGTTAGAAAATGTGATACTTAAAATTCTTTATTAGCAAACTCTCTATATTTTTATATATATGTATATTTTATTGTACAAACATTTTTAACCATGTTCCCATTTCCTAATTTTATAGACATTATTGCATCTTCATACACATGTCTCAAAAACAAAATATTGGACTAAACTGACAATTTAATTGGTGTCTTTTATCCTGCTAAGACCCAGCAAAACAACATCCTTTTTCTCTGGGCAGTTGGTTAAGCATGGTGAAAAGCTGTTTTTATAGACTTACTGCTTAAACTTTGCTCTAGTATTCTTACCAGTATTATAAATATTTTTAATGAGATATCTTGAGAATCTTCATAGATATAGAATATTAGGCTGGGTATTTCTTACTAGGGTGAACAATTTATATGATATTTCACTTTGCAAAGAACACCCAATCATGTGCAAGGACATATTTTCATTGCACATGATTGGATGGTTGAAATCATCTCACATACATGCATGGGAATAATTGCCATTGATATGTGAACAACATATAATTCTTTAGTAAATCAACATGAAGCTGTTGTTTGAAGATTTATTTTCTAAATGTTCAATTCTCTATAAATATTGCAAGTGTTAATTTCAGGCTGGCAACAACCATTTTACCACTCCATTGGAATTATACATTACTGCAGAACTAAGGGCAAATATGGTCAAAGTGTCATAACCCCTGATCCCCAACTGTAATTAATTTTATGAGACAATAGCAAAATATTTTATTTCTATGATTTATGAGTTATGAAAATATATCTAAATAGGCTGATTCATTTGCTTTATTACTGCAACTCTTCCTATCCTTGCATGTATTCCTCATTATAACCATGAAATATACTGATAAAGAGGCAAGGATCTAATTGCTTGTCTAAGCATTGGTTAATTTACACAGCTTTTAAAAACTGTTTTTCTATGATAAGCCACAGCAGAGTATGAAATGCTGCACAAATTTCCCAAACTAGTTATTATAGAATTTGTAATGTGTATAATGAGTACTTGTGGTGCATGTAAATGATATGGTGAAGTAACTGTATAGCAGGAACACTAGTGCCACCATTGTGTGCTAAGTAAATCATTTATAAACTATCTGATTACTGGTTTTGGATGGCAGCGTTCTCTATACCAAGCAAGCAGTCCTATTTATTTTCCCGGCAAGCTAACTCAGAAGGTTTAAAAGCTTGATCTACATTGATGTGTCACAGATATAAAAAAGGCCTTTACTGTTCCTAATAAATCTATAAATGTAGGAACGCAAGCCAGCATTTCATAGTAACCAAAAAATATACATTTCCATTTTAAATACATGCCTCCTTATTTTCCATGATTGGAAAGCAACAAGAACAACCCTTTTTAGCAAATTATGTAGGCAAAGGACCTGCCTCTGCAATGTCCCCAGTTGTGTGGACCATAATACATAATATGATATAAATGATTGGTTAAGCCCACAAGTGCCCTTTTACCACTGCTTTTTAATTCTGTATTTCCAAATACCATTCTTTTCACTGTATAACAGATTGGTAGTACATTTTGGTCCAAACTCCAAATCAAAAATAGTGACACCTAGGAAGGAAAGAGGGACAAAGAGATTTGGTTCCAAAAGGACAGTGCCTCTAAATGACGGACAGCTATACAAATGTGCAATATACAAATCAGTACGGAATGTCTTATTTTCTTTCAGTAAATCTTGATAACATATTCCAAAAAAAGTTTGGACTGTAAGGTACAGAGGATTGGAAACAAAAATATCTTCTGTATTGCTATTGTTTAATATAACCTAACTAGGTAACGTTCTGTACATCAATATTCAATATACAATCTATTTACAACACATTAAAGCAGCGGGAATGACCACTGTGTTTCTAAACATATATAATGAATTTGTCACCATAGGACATCTTTATTGCAGTTTGAGCATTCTGTAAATTAATTAATTTTACAGCTCTATGGATTAGAACTAAGACTTAGAAAAATAAAATAATAATAATATTAAAATAAATTCATTTTTACAGCTTTGTGTTCAACTACATCAAACTAAAGCAAAATATTCACAATTACAGAGACAATAATAATATATTAAAGAAATGTTTGCATGAGGAAAGCAATATAATCTGCATAGTAAAACAAGTAACATATTCAAACTCTATAAATTGGAGCCCATGGATAGAATTTACCTGTGGCATCAATTGCAACCGTAGACGCAGAGGCTGGCTGCATCTTGCCCGAGATATACACTGTAAATGATCACATTAACATCACTGTTCAGTCTTCCTCTCTGTCTGTCCCTCCTAGACTACAACCCATCCAGTCCTGCACAATGCACTGGCTCGGTCTGCCACTGGATTATGTTGCCTCTCTCAATGTGACCTGCTGGGCAGACAGGTGTGATATGTTACTGAGAGTGATGCTTGCTTCTCTTATTACATTCTTCCTTAACCATACAGCTTCCTCTCCACTTCAGTTCCTTACATTTATAGTGAAATATTCTACATTGTTATTACAGATTTATTTTTCCTTAAGACTTTAGATCACATTCACATTAAACAGGTATATTGTCTTTTTCTTTATTGTCATGTGGCGGACTGAAATCAATTCACATATATGGTTGAGATAGTTCCATTACATTTTTATTTTTATTAGTGAAAATGATAAATGGCCCATTAAAATATTAAATATCACATAGATTTGCAGACATTATTTCCTTTTACAAAATAAGTATTTCACTTTTGATATTTCTTTTCAATTAATATATCTCTGTTTCAAATGGCTTCATCGTCTATTCTCTTAAACATTTTAGAGAACATAAAAATTACCATCAGATGCTACCAATAATTTAAAAAAACAAAAACATGCCCTAAAATTTGGGATTTTACTTTTAAACACATAGTTGCACACATCTAATATACAACAAAAAAGAATAATAATTATCTATATCATAAATATTTTGTAAATTGCAAATGTCATATTTATATGTATGCAAAAACCTGACCAAACAGGTAACTAATGCCTAGAACTGTAACCACAATATTAGGAATACTGGAGGCAATGATTCTCTGTCACTTGTTAGGTGTTTTTGATTTAATAGACTTCCCATATTGATGTAAGCATATAAAAAAAAATTTTTTGGTTTTCAATTTGCAAATCACATGTCTGATCTGCCAAACTTAGCATGCCAGTGATTGATTTGTGCATCTGCATCACTATTTTTTATTTAGGTTTTGTATTCGATGCATTAATAAATAATCTTGACTGTTGTAGTTGTGCTACAATTTTTGTAGTCACTTTCCTTGTTCAGATTTAGCTTGTCCTCTGTAACCTTCTAACAGTGTATAGGTGGGTGAGCAGCAGCTGGTGAGTAAAATTTCCTATGTCACGTAGTCTGGACTTAATTACTGCTACTGTTATTGTGAAGAAGTTTTCAGTATAGAAAAATAGTATGCAAAATAAAGAAAAGGAAAGAAAAAGAGGATAAAAGACACGATTAAAGGGAAAAAAATACCAGTTATTTTCTACATGTTGGTCTTGGCCAGTTTTAAAAAGAATGTCATGACCATCTAAAGGAAAATCCATGATAGACATTTATTGCCCTATGCTACCTACCGTGACATTTGTGACCAGCTACATCACACCTACTTCTTAATAAAATCTGTGTGAGGAACAAATGTATCATCTCTCCCTGCTCAGGCATAAAGGTGTTGAGATCATTTCCCATTTGTATTGTATATAGGAATGTCTGTCTACTTAGGTGTAAATAGAGTGAATCTGGCATGGTTTAATTCTCAAATATAGTGATCAGGACTGCAAAAAGCCTTAAAAATAAAAACACTACATAAAATTATCCAGCCATTTGGCACTTCATATACCAGTTTAGGGAAAATCAGGGTTTGCCAAGGTGTAGAGCCTAATGTCTGCATCCAAATGCCATGAAGCAGCCTGGAACTTGGCTGTGGTGCAGCTTTCACCAAACTGAAAAATATTAATTTAAACCCTTAAAATATTACCTTATGCTCTAGGTTTAATTGACTTTTACTGCTAGAACTTTAATAGAAATATATGATTTTCTATTTGACAGTCATGGATACTTTATTATCCTTATCTTGTATTTACATTAGTGTTGTCATATTACACCATATGTATTTAACTTTTTTATGCATTGTATTCTTTTTTCTACAAGAAAAACATTTGCATCAAAAAACAAAAAAAACAAACAAAAAAAAAAAACAACTGAAAATAAAATTCCATGTGCCTAAAAAAGAAAAAAAACACCTTTCACAGATATAGGATAAAGTTTAGTAAGATAACATTATATACTAAAATGTAATAAAATATACTAATAGGTATGATTAAACTTCAAGAAATATTTTTCACTATGGGACCTTTTGGGTAGAAATTTGTCCTTATCTATAGATACTTTATAATGTGCTGGAACACCCTTGTAAATGATAGGTTTGCTAATCATAAAAAAACATGAAGACATATTACGGGCACCCTGTGGTCTCAGTTATATCCTGTATTTGACAACATGTTTTGTTTTTGAGCATCTGGTTATAGCAGACAGTGAAATGTACTTGAATTCAATTGGGAAACTATTGAGAAAGTAATTAAATTACTGGCTCCACAAGGAACATTATTCTTGAGAATATTTCTATGAGCGGTTTATGAAATCTTTGAAAAGGAGCACTTTTAGGTTGTTATAATATGCCTGCTTAAAATTATGTTTTCTAAATGACAAACTACATATAACAATTCTGCTATATTCAATTCATGTTTTCCTTAGTGGGTCACCTTTAGCACTATGTATCATAAACAAATGCTTCCCCCCTTATCCACACCAATCTACACACAAGGGCTACCCTTATAATGCGCCCAATGCGGGGAAAGGGGCAGCTGCCTTAAATCCAACACGCCTGTGCCTGTGATCTCTTCTGTGTGACAGTAAGGGTTGACAGGTATAGTTCTCCTGTCCATACCATCTGTATACTATAATGTATGTTACATACTCCAGAACTGTCCCCTTTGCAGAATCTTCTACATAATTCTGACCATACCACTCTCCGTACCTTCTACTGCACATTACATAATACTGACCGCTACATTTTGTACAGTGTGTTGTATACTCTTCCAATCTGTACTGTATGTTCTATACTACTAAATGGTCCGCTCTGAATAAAAAGCTGTAGATGACATACTCCAGATTTCTCTACATATAGAGATACTGTAGTGTACATTACAAACTCTTGTTTGCCCAATCTGCAAGTTGTGCTATACATTACATTCTTTGGATTGTCCTACTCTTTATGCTGTGGTTGTAGTTACATATTACAGACTGCTCTATGTTTCACACTTCTGACTACCAACTCTGTATATCTTTAGGCAGGGGAGGAAAAAGGTTTGTATTGGGCCCATCCTTGAAATCTTTCCCCCTCTTATAAAGCTTGACCGTAGAATCATCATTGTTTAAAAACCCCCCTACCCTCTAAAATCCTTTCCAGTGAATTATGCCCATTGTCACATCTTTTACTTTCTACACTCCTCTGCTGCATATACTGTTCACTGGTTGTCATATTGATACTGATATTCCAGCATTTCATTCACATACTACCAATTGTTGTACTTTCTGGCACTGCTTATCTGCATACTACCCAATATGATACCATACAACACTTTTCTCCACATGTACTGCCCTTTGCTATACATCACAGAACTGCTCTCTGGCACATATTGTCTGCTAGCATACTTTTCAGCACTTCTCTCCTGCAATTACTGCTCACTATTTCGCTAAGTTTGTAATATCCCCAAGTCTACTCATGCTGAAATAGGTGCACTTTTGATAAATAATTTTAAAAGAATCAGTCAAAATAGAAAATTCTAGTTAGAGAAGTTATAATGACCCTTAATTAATAGAACTGATTAATAAGGTATTTTAAGGTATTGTCCAGTGTAACATCTAGTTACCGTCTAAATCCTGAAACACTGATGGCAATCCATAGCAATACTGCTGCCATTATGATTTCTGGCCTTACTGAATAGAAAATCTACTTTAAAGAGCTTGACATATACTATAAGCAAGTCTGGTTTTCTGCTATGTCCCTTTCTCACTGTTAAGGAGGAAAAGGCTTACTTTAAATAATTACTTGCTGTCAATGTATTCATTGTTAGAACTTAGATTTGTTTCAAGACAAGATCTTTGTTAGACTGGTCTTAAGGACCATACTTTGCAGTACTTTGGAATTACAGCATGGTTTCACATATACTTGAAATATACTTGTACTTTAAATAGGATGACACAATTCCTTGCAGCCTTTTACAAGGCTTTGCTTGGCTTATATTACTAATCTATTCTGGTGAGCTGTGGTATCAATATAGGAACATAATGGCTCGTTTGGACCAACATACATAAATATTGGCTGTGAAGCCAAAAATACCAAACTGTTTTTAATTCTAGTGCTGTGTTGTTTATCTTGCTAAGAAAATCCAGTCTCAACTTAGATGAACCTGTCATTGATAATATATACATATCCTTTAGCTTTAAAAATTTGTTTAAAACATTTTTCATTTTAAATAACTTTTTTTAAAGGATTAGAAATCCTGTCAGGTTTTTTTGCTGCCCAATGCAGTTTTCCTAATCAAAATCCATCATGGACCCAGACAAGAAGTCCAGGAAAAATTCCAACACAACACAGGCAGAAGTTAAGTAGTGGAAGACTAGAACCTCTGTTTGCTTTTATTATTGTCAGTTCCTCCTCTGCAGATTTTTCCTTACTTCCTGTCTGCCTGTTCCTAATACAGAAAGCAAGGGAAAAAATTCTCTGGAGAGCAGCAAAACCTGACGGGGCTTTAAACAGACACATAGAAATTGTCACCTAAAGGTTTTTGGGCCATTTTGGGTGACAGTTTTAGGAACATGATGTTTGGATTGATAAAATAATGCATTGGGAAACATGTACTGACATTAGATCACAAACAAACGTCCTAAATGGCAAAGCATCTGTAAAGATCAAGTCACTTCCCACTCTATTCAAAACTAAAAAGTTTTACCTATAGATACAACAACATTTTATCTACGTTGGCAAAAATGTATTAGTCATTCTATTAGAGTTCAATCTATACCAGCCTTCTCAACCATTTAACCCTTGGGGAAAAATCCCCTTAAATTGGGGGTCGGTGGAAAGAATGCCCCTTACAGTGGTGGCAACAATAACGCCTTTATACTGAACTAATAGTATCATGCAGTTACTAAGTGGTGTTGGCCTCAGAACCAATTACACATCATGAAACCGAAAGCCCATCAGCCATGGATTGATGAACCCCTGGCAAATTCTGGGGCATACTGGTTGAGAATGAATGCTTTGCACTACTCCATTTACAAACTGGGTCTGGAAAACAGCCAAGGCACATAAAAAGTCAAAGGAACATGACTGCATTTGACTAAAAATAAGGTAAATATACTTATTATTATTATTATTATTATTATTATTAATAATAATAATAATATCATTAAACAGGATTTATATAGCACCAACATATTACGCAGCACTGTACATTAAATACTTACATATGAATGACGACAATCATTCACAAATCTTGTTTAATTCCTTAGCAACAATGGACAGTTGAAAATACAAGAAGACATGTGATGGTAAAAAATAAAAATGGTAGCCCTGAAATCAGCATCTTCTTCAACCACTGAGCACAACAGCAGCAGTTCATGCAAGCTTCTGTGCTTTGAAAAGTCCATTGCAATACACTGAATATGTAGCAAATGAGAATTTCATCTTTCCTAAGTAACAATTTCTAAAACAAAATAATTTATTTGGAAACAGAACATTTCCAGAACCCTGGAACATTACAGTAACATAGATTACACATTTGTTACATTATACTATACCACTGTTTTGTTACACTGACTGTTCTAGAGACAAATAAACCTTTGTCACATACATAGCTGCCAATTGTTTTAGAATTTTCAAGACAGTTGTTAGTCTCTAGAAATGAATA
>NC_092858.1:69126683-69130655 GCF_032062135.1 Pyxicephalus adspersus | reverse complement strand
CAAATATTTTCGGTTTAAAAACTGTACATTAGAATAGTCTGAAGGTAATTTAACTCTAGAAACAATTGCAGCTTATCTAAAAGGGATCAAGGATTGCTGGCCATGGGGGATACCCTAGGGATCTTCTTCTGTAAGTAATACTTCCAACCTATCTGTGCTACTTTTCAGCAATGTTTAATGTCATGCAATTATCTATTTGTATTAATTTGTCAATAATTTATTATGGTATATAAAATTGTTTTTTAGAGTTATGTTCATGCATGTCCACTTATTTACTTGAGTCCAATATATAAATCCCTACTATACCACCAATGTTTACTAAAAGTTTCAACAGGTTTCCATCTTTACATTATTGCTGCATTTATATTATAGGTTCTGTGGCTCCAACAATCTTTGGATTTTTTGGTATGGAAAAAAAGTAAACTTTTCCTTTGAAGTGTTTTAAATTAGCTTGGCTCCGGGTCAAAAAAAATACAGGGAGGACACACACCTGGATTGTTTATGTCACTCAATGCTGCAAAATTTGAGTCTGCAGCAAAAGGGAGCCACCCTGCTCCTCCAGCTGGTGAAAAAATACAACATACAAGCAGGTAAGTGTTTTTGCTGCCTGCTCTTGCCTCCAGTGTTCACCATCAACAGGATTGCCAGTGTGACATGACTCCAAGATGGCTAGGATGTGAACTTTTTTATTTGAATAAATATTTGTGTCTGTACAGTATGCCTAGCCATAGTCTAAAACCTGCCCTTCCATTTAGCTACATTACTATGATATTTAAAAAATAAAGAGGATATTTGTAAAAAGAAGAATTTACATTAGTACTGTATCAAATTAATTTACTAGTAAACATTCTGATCCAGCTTCTATTTTTTCTATATTTACATTCAGCATATATGCCATTAAGATTGAAAACACCAGGAGGAAAGGGTACTGTAAATTAAACATTTGGTATCATTACAGTAGCAAGAAAGCTGCAATTGGTCTGAATGATATTATTCATGCTAAAGCTAGCTCTGTCTTTTTGTGATAATCTAAGGTTCCATTATTGGTGATGTTCACACTTATGTTCAGCTTGGAAATTTGCTCATTATAGCAGTGTCAATAGAATATAGCTTTAGAGATTAGATGATTCAGCTTAATAGAATGTCAGAAACTGAATGTACTCTCCGCAATGTATGTTCTGGTTTATTTATTGCAGGTAAGGAAAGGAGTCCACCAAATTTCCCAAAGTTCCCCATCCTGAATGCACCTGGTGCGGGCCTGGGTTCATGGAAGAACAAGGTGCCAGGTTCAAAAAGGGTGGGAAATGGCACTTTTCTAATATGTATAAGCAAGCAGGTGGATCCAGAGTGACACAAATGTCTCTAATAAGTACAGAATATCTAGCAAGTTCATGGTAAAACAAATTTATGTTTGCTATTGAAGACATGAGTTTTATTGCCATACCATTAGGGTATTCTTCCTTGGTATTTATAGGGATAAGGACTAGTGAAATGGTTAGCTTTAGACCCTGTGTCAATATAACATGGACCTAAACTAAAACAGTGATGATCTAGTAAGATATTATTATTATTATTATTGCTATTAATAATAAACAGGATTTAAATAGCGCCAACATATTATGCAGCGCTGTACATTAAATAGGGGTTGCAAATGACAGACAGATACTGACCATGACACAGGAGGAGGAGAGGACCCTGCCCCAAAGAGCATACGGTTTAGGAGGTGGGGGAAGTAACACACAATAGGAGGGGAGCTAAAAGGAACATCAAGAACTGGTATTTGTACCTAGTAGTATTCTGAAAATGTATCTTTGTTCTTGGATTGATACTGAAAAATATCAGTGCACTCCTGGTATATGAGAGTGCCTAGGCGTTCAGTTATCTACAGCCTTGTTGCTGTATATCACAAGTGTGAGATCTAAGGCACTGCTACCAGTGACTGCTATTCTCACAGGATTTCAAGGAAGATTTGATGATGGTATTACTGCACTGCTCATTGAAGAAAATCCTGAAAGCTTCTCTGTGCTTCATTCATATTGTGGATCTGTGCTTTGTGAAACTCCTCTATTGTTTCCTACATATATCTGCTACTGAACAGGTGAAGCACTGGTCATTATAGGACAGAGAGAAACCAAAGCCCCTTTTCATTACCAAAATAGCCGTCCCATGCAGAAACACTGTATAGAATAACACATAGTAATTTAGTGTTATGGAAATGATCAGCTGCGGGAAACCTGGTGACTATTCTTTTGCCCAGTGCTTTCTGCTGCAGTTTAGGTTATTAGTTAGGTATAGGAGTTATGTTGAGATTAAAGTTTTAAGTGTTTTCCCAAAAGTTACAAAGATGGCACTAAAACAAATTTCTTAGGAAGGGAAGACCCAATTTTATTGCTGGCTGCTAGGAAGATCCAACACAATTTTATTGCTGGCTGTTTTCATATTGCCGATTTTCCTTCACTTTACTAGCTATACATCATGTTGTAATGTCTGAATAATTTATTTAAAATTATACTTGGAGAAGACTGCTTATCCATAGGCATGTTAACTTTTACCGGGGCACAAGGACCCCCATAATAAATGGCCAACAATGACAACAATGAATGCAGTAACTGGACCCTGTGCATTTTAAAAAGTTTGCTAAAACTTTTCATTGGTTATAGTTGTTTTTTTGCCCTTGGGGTGGGTCAGACATAGACCAAAAAATACTTCAGGAGCATTACTTGAATCAGGTTGTATTGGCTACCCTTGCTTTCAATATTGTGGGCTCATGAAGAGACAGACAAGGAAACTGGAATTGCAGTGGAAATGTTAAATCGGGCCAGTGGTGTGCAGCTTGAATGCCAGTTTCTGAAAGACAAAAATGTGGCCTTCAGGAAAACAACCTTGTGGACATAAAGTTATATTTTTAATTTTCCAAAGGATATTTAATAATAAATAAGTATATGAAAAAGATGCTCCTGGCCCACTAAACCTTTACAGATGTTCCAATTTAAAAGAAAAGTAAGCTTTATTTAAGTCCCCCAGTTTTGCCTAAAGATACTGAGATTATAGATAATGTTTTTAGTAGGTATAAGAGCGCATCTCCTAGTCCTTGAAAGAAGTAACCCAATCCAAAAATAGTTTTAGCACTAGGGTTCAGTTTTTTTTAATGCAAAAGCCCACAAAGTTCTGATATGATAGTAAAATTGAAATTTGCAGAGGTGATTTTTGGCTCCATGTCAGTAGATATAAACTGATGCCTTAACCACGTTTATTTTAGCTTTACAGGTACACCAATACAGGCTGCCAATAATTCAGTGCTAATTATAATATACATAAATGTGGCTTCTGTTTGTAGGGTCTTTGACATTTTCATTAAAATACTGTGCAGCTGTTTTTATGACGGTTCCCTGTTGTGTTTAACATATTTAGAACTAATTAGAGAACTAATTATATTTTCCTTTCACTTTGTGGGATATTTCTTCCAAGCAGACTGTTGAACACATGGCACTGCTAAATAAAAATGTATAAATAACATAATATAGGGAGAGAAAAACAACTGTCTTTATTGGAACAGAAGCATTCTTTTTTTTTTTTTATAATACTAGCTCTTCGTTATTTGAAACAAACAAGTCAGCCATGCAATGCCAGCCTATTCTGTTTTAATCTTGTGCACCTGGTCACTTTATTTTTGGTGCAGTGGTCATTTACAGGTGCAAGGTCATTCCAACAGCTGGACATGTGTACATGCAGCCAAGATACCATGTATGTGCATCAGCTGTGCCGGAGCAGAGCACGAGAATTCACAGCTCAGAATGTTAAAATGGATTCTCACAGTTGCTTTACATATAGCTTTACAGCTTCGGGGAATATCACACTGTCATCTTCAAGTATTTGAAAGGCCTGTGTAACTTCTGAGGACAATGAACATTTTAAAGATGAGCTAAATCTAAGTTATCTCAGTGTATATAAACTAGTATGATGCTGAGAAAT
>NC_092858.1:69060574-69126255 GCF_032062135.1 Pyxicephalus adspersus | reverse complement strand
CTAATAAAGCTTCCTCAGGAGAAACATCTAATTTTGTACAGTTTAAAACATAAACATATCATTTATCATATGGCTCAATTTATTAAATCTCATATTATTCAGACTGTGCCAGTGTAACATGTAAAACTCTCTGCTTACATAAATAATAATTTCAATTAATAATTTTTATCTTTAAACTCTGACTTGCTGTGAAACTTGTTGTGTTGTATACAGTATGTAGAATAATATTTTTGATACTATAATCATCTGTTTTTGTCATTAATTGACCATATTTGGGAGTTGTAGGTCAATCCAGATTATTTTAAAAGCTATATTTTATTCATCTCCCTCGCCATCATTTTACTTAAAATAATACAAGCCTCTATATATATCAGAGACTGTGTACTATGTAAGGAGATTAATCTCTGCATGGATAGAACAATGTATAATTAGAACAAATATTTCCCAACTATCCCATCTGCTTTTATTAGTCTTATATCCTGTGTTTATCTGATGTGATTTGTTTTAGTCAATGCACTGTATAGTCTTGTTAAAAGGAAATCATTACATCAGAATTGTTTGCATTTGTATGGTCAGTTTTAGAATCTGTTTTTTTACTTACAAATAAGAACTCTATGGGTTGTCACTAGCCTTTAAGCTATTCTGACAGCTAGATTTACTGTAAAATATCATCCAGTCTAAAAGCTTGCATGGATATTAATGTTAGATAAAACTTATAATTGTTATGTTGAATTTTAACAGTTTTTAGCACATCCAGATTACATTGCCAAGGTCTTTCAAATTTCACATACATTTTTGTATGTATTAGTATTCAGCCTTTTTAGACCTAACTATAATATTCAGTAGCAAAAGAAACATTTCTTTTAGTCCAATACCCTGACATAGGCCATAAACCAGACCAGGTCCACAAGAATCCATATTTTCCAGGATCCAATACAGAGAGCCAACAGCTCTCACACAATATACTTCAAGGGTAAAAACTTTAGTGATCTGGACAGCAAACACCTGCCCCACATGGGACTTTCTTCTCTGATGTGTTTCATTTAAACAGACCTTAAGTCCCTGTGCCATAGGCAAAATATGGGTAGGCACGAGAAACATTTATACACTAATTCCATTGATATGCAATACGTTTTCAGGGGAAACGAAGTGCAAGCTGACCACTAAAGCTATCTCTCCCTGTAAAAATGGTATACCACCCAACTACACACCAGAGCATTCAGTATTTGTAAATACAGTAAATGTGAATTGCACAGCATCATGAATGCCTGTGATATGTTTTGGACGTCATTAACAATGAATGGCAACTCCAGCACATCAACGTATGTGGTGTGCATTGCTGCACACATTTCTGCATGGACACATGTGCAATAACAATGCGCAATGTGAAAAAGCCCTTCTAAGTGTTATTCAACAGCAGCAAAGAAAAATCAGGTCTTCTCCTCTGCCAGGAGGAGACGTGCTGTGCACAACTGAGTAAATCTCATAACTGAATAGGTGGAAATATAAATTCTTTGGAGGGTAGAGATGTAAAACAATATATATATATATATATATATATATATATATATGCTGATATATACTGTATATTATATATATTATTTGTATTTAACTAGTTGACAGTAGTTTATCTTTAAATGTACTAGAGATTTACAGTACACATTTTATGACATATTTATGTTTTTTCACATATCACACTAAGTACATTTTTAGCTGCCAGACATTTCTTCTATTTATTTAACCTTTTGCATGCGCTTTACTAGTCCTTTTAGAATGGTTAGTACTTTGATCAACCCCTCATGACAAAAATGTCTACGGCAACTATGCACAGTTGGTATAACTTGTGCAGAACACAACAGCTGGGCTCATAGTGAAGCCTCATTACTCTGAAGTGGCAAGTGTTGAATGCTATCATACAATGAAAACCTAATAAGCCTCAATGGTATATTAGCTGAATTTAGTCAGAATCATAAAAAAGACTGATATTTTACAATTTTGAATGCCAGATTGTTAGTTAAAAACTTATATACATACTGTAGTTTATTCAGTAGAGCAAATCAATTTTCAATTTAATTGAATCAGGCAAAAAAGTTGATTTAGATTTGTTATTATTAGGAGACTGTACATTGTTTTTGCTTAATAATTAGGTAACAGCAACATCATTAACAATGACTCTTTTGAAAAAAGGCATCTGTCCACGTTCCATTGATGATCTTCTGCCATCTTGGTTTGCCATGCCGGGAGGACGTTATATTCATCCCAGCACAAATAAGAGAACTGTGAATGCTGAGTTCTGTGTCTGACGCTGTGCAAGCTATTAAGCAGGTAAGACGCATTATTTCAGAAGGACATTGCCTGACCCTTTTGCTGCAAATGGGGCTGAGTAGCCACTGACCGGTCAGAGTTACAATAGTGAACACTGGGTATGTAAACATCTAACATGAAAAAAGGTCTGATAGATCACATTTACATGTGGATGTGCATGGAGGTCATCTAACTGGGTAGGAGATTACAAAGGGGAAGGAGGCAGGCCAGGTAAAGTATCTGCTACTTGCATCTTTTACCAAGTAATACCACAGGACACTTTTTAAGTTCTTGGCTCAAAAGCTTGGCTCATTATTAGGCAGGTGGTTTTATTGTTTTGACTGATTGTGCACATACAACCTTTCCCACCTTTTTAGGATGAAGTGACTACTGCAACCGTAGTTTAAACGTTAAAGAAAAGAAATAAAGGAGACTGCAGGAAATTAGTGGATGCTGTAAATTCAAGTCATTGCTACACTGCAGATCCACCTGTCATAGGAGGAATATGGGGGATGCAGAAACTAAACATTTCTTGAAAATGCCAGTCAGCTGGCTGCTTAAACCAAAAGCCTATAATTTTTTAATTTTATCTTTATTAGTTCTTGTCTCATTAATGTATCCAACTGGTCATACAGGTTATAAAAGTTGCTGATGTTTTCCCCAGCCCTTATTTCTGTCCAGATTTTCAGTGGATTATGTTCCCCCCAGACCTTAATTTGTTGGACAATGTATTTGATTATAATGCTTATAAATATATCTATTGTACACCAGAGTATATTTCTGTCTAGATTCACGTGTAGGGCTTAGATCAACAGAGCACAGGTAAGTAATTTATAAGGTCAATGTGCTATCCTGGTAATAGATCACTATAGAGGAAGTGGCCAACAAGTGACGGACTATTCCTGTGTATTTTTTCATTTAAGTGCATAAAACTAAAGTCCTCTTTTAAACAGGTATGATTTATTCAATAACTGGGAATTGCATGTTCAATCTCAGATCAGGTCACATTTACTATATATAAAGCTGCAGCCAATCTGTTTATCTACACAAAAAAGTGGGGACAATTGGTATTTAAATGGAAAAGAACACTGAATTCTAAAAAAATAGATGTGTAGGACACAACACACCAGCATCAAACTTAATTTATATTAACAGCAAACTCTTTGGTATTATGGCAGATTTACATTCTAACTGGGTAGTTAGGTTAATCACTAGAATCAACAATTTCTATATTTTTTTAAATAAATACTTTCCTTTTTTCATTCTTTTTGGCAACTCTCCCACTTCTCATATGTTCTTCTACTTGCATTGGGTACATATCTTTGGACTGGTTTATGCATAGTGACAATGGTATACCATTCCTGTGCAAAGGTGCACAACTGGGAGCAGGGGTATATTCTCTGGAGACTAGGAATCCTCAGTTTTTTTTCACTAATTTCACGGTAAGACACATCTTAGGTTTATTATTATTTTTTTGCTTATAGGTTTTTGGTTTGTTTGTTTATACCTGGTAATCATAAATTAGGGTGATTGTGAACCATATAGTTATTGTTTGTGTTCAGGTGAAAGGCTTTATAATAAAAGCTGCAATCTTCTAAATGCAATGTGAATGTTTATACAAGGGTTGGGTGAGTTTTGCATTATTAGTGATAGGTGAATTATTAAACTCAGCTGTGTATTTGTATTAAACTATAACATTAAATTAGAACACTAGCCTAAACACCTCCAGTAATAATAAAATAAATCTTAATTACAAAGTTTTTGTTTTTTTTAACACATCTATGTCCCATGCTGCCCCTCCTGCTGGCTCTAGTTAAAAGTTGAAAGGATGGATTACTTAACCTTATATGTTTGACATTGCACTGACAAATGTCAGGACGGTGGAGACCTGAAAGCTTTTGAAAGAGATTGGTCTTGTTTTGAATAGTGGTCTGAAATACTTTTCAAAGCCCTGATAACACTGAATATGGGATTATTTTATTTTCTATGTTTTCCTGGTGTCATTGGGCTCAACAGCCAACAGGTGTTGTGCCACTCTATGGACATGAGAAAGACTGTGACATTGGGATTATGTTTCCAGCCCTCTTTGCTGTACACACATCTATACACATAGACCTTATAAACTAAACATGGTGATAATTTAGCCTATGCTAGTACAATATATATTGCTTATCATGAGCTCTTTGACATAACATTGCTCAGTTGCAAATAACAAGCATAACAATCCTGTGCAACAAGACAGATAAGAAAATAAGATTTCCCTCTATCCTAGTAAAATATAAGTACATTACAGACTTGTTCACAATGTTTTCAATGATGCTAACATGACAAAGATTTGGTGAACATAAAGTTTGAGCAGATCATTCACTGGCACTTGTATATAAATTATTTAGGATATAGTGTATACTACAGCCACTTAGCTAGTTATGTTTTTGTTACCCCTAAATAGAAGTCATGTAAGAGATCCGGTATCACTTTAGAAATATTCCCTGGTAAAGTCCCACTGTTCAAATGCTGTAGCTTAATATATCGCATTGTCTTACCACAGATCAGACTGATATCTGATAGGCAAGTAATACATCTATATAATTTAGTTTAGTAGATATTGAAAAAGATTTTTATCCATCAGCACTTGGTGTGGGATTACTGCCTTTATTTGGAGACATAGTGGACCCAACAATTACCAAGGTAAGCACCCACAAATATCACAGTGATAAAAAGTCATGTGCAACTCATACAAAGGAAATGGAACCTTTTTTAAAAAAACAAATTGGGAATATAGGCTACAATAAGTTTTAAAATAAACTTGTTGATTGCACATTTAAAGTTTGAACATCTTCGACTTGCAGATCACTTTGCACATCTTAACAATAATAACTAGCTAACTTGTTTTATCTTTGCACCAAAAACAAACATTTGTGTAACCCATGTAACCCTTCTATAATGTACTACTTTCCCCACTTCTTAGATTGTACGCTTTTCTAGGTAGGGTCCTCTCCTCCAAATGTACAACGCTGAGTAATATGTTGGCGCTATATAACTCCTGTTTATTATTATAAATAATAATAATAATATAAAAGCTACAAGAGTAAGAACAGTTATGCAGCGATACAGATATGTATTTGTCACTTTTTAAAAAAGTAAAGGAGGCAAGGTAAACATTGGTTCATTATGATGTCCCACACTCTAATAAATAGATTTATTGGGCAAACTTGTAATGCAAGTTAACAAACCGTCTGTTCCGTTTCACTCTATTGATGCTTAGCTTCTGTCTTTAGCTGTTACCCGTAATATGACAACAAGAACAGGTGCACTGCTTAGGATGGTGCCATTGCCCCAGGCTCCATAACTCTCCACCAACCCCACCTTTCTTGCCTTACGGAGCAACCACATGCTCAGGCTAAATGGAGCAACCATTCAAAAAATGACTTGCTGAGGTGTCAGTGGATCAAGTGGAGTTGCTCGCTACCAACAGGTGCTGTTTGCCTGCTGTGCATAAAAGTGATGGGAGCCCGGGGGATGGTGCTGCTCATGAGGACAGAGTCACAGACTACAGGAGTGGACTGCAAGGCCATGAAGTGTGTGGGTGGTGGCATTGGGCAACCTGCTGACTGCAGTGGTGGCCTGCTCTCTGATGCTGAAGATCTTGAAAGTACAAGCGACAGCTCAGACAAATCTCTAGGTGGGGGGGATGATGGAGGATACAGTTGTACAAATGGGGACAACAGGGGTAAAAGGAAGAGGAAGGGCAGAATGTCTGGAGTCAGCAAGCAGAGACAAGCTGCCAATGCCCGGGAGAGGGACAGAACACACAGTGTGAATACAGCCTTCACTGCCCTCAGGACATTAATCCCCACAGAGCCTGCAGACCGCAAACTATCCAAAATAGAAACCCTAAGACTGGCTTCTAGTTACATTTCACATCTAGCTAACATCCTGCTGTTAGGAGAGGACTGCATGGATGGACAGCCATGTCTCCAGTATAGAGCCTCTGTGGCCAGTTCAGCACCAAGACCCATCTGTACTTTCTGTCTCAGCAATCAGAGAAAGATGGTAAGTAATATATACGCACATATAATTCACATGGTATGACACACGTTAATTACAGGCCAAGCAGAAGCAGTCAATATTTGTTGCCATACCAACATTACTGCGGTAACAATCAGTCACATTAAACTACATTTACTGTTATCAGTAAAGCTGCAATGTCATAAAGATATTCAGCAATCCTTCATTTCACTGTATATTTACTGCCATTGCAAGTAGACCCTTGTATACCTAGTAGTGACCCTTTCTGTTTACTATGCAAAAAGTTTGTTAGCATTGTTAATTGTTAACATTGTTAATTGTCATTTTTAAGGATCAAATGAGTTTTGAACATAAAAACTTAAAGATCACAAATGTTGTGACTTTGAATTGTGTGATGTATTCAGTGTTTTATTTGCTTTAGAAGATTCCTTTATGTCTTGGGCCTCCCATATCCTCCTCTATATTGCTGTGTGACGAAAATCACAGTGTATAAAGGTTGAGGATACTTAAGCTTTTCTATATATTACTGTAATGTTGAACTAAAATTTAGTTATATGCAATTAAAAAAGAGTGCCTATTATGTTTGCTCCGATGATTTCTGTTTTAAATATGAAATGTAAACATGAAAGTGGTAAATCTATCTGTTACCTGGCTAAACTGTTATTTATATCATATATATATTAACCAATACAATCCAAAGAACATATTATAAAGGAAAGAGCTGTGAAATGTTTTATTCCTTGGCTTTGTTGTACTTGTGTCAATGTTTTGCACATAATGACCTTATGAAGCATGCCTTCTAACATCTCTGTTTTCTCTGCAGCACAGAGAAGGGGAGAAGCACTTGTCTATTTAAGGTGTATGTGGACATTCACTCAGATGAGCAGCTTGCACAATACTTGCACTGAATATAGACCTGTTCTAAATATACCCAATTGACACTCTTTTGTTTACATTGAACTTATGCAATGCAGCTTATGAACACTACTTCTATACGTCAAAACCCCATCATGGTGTGCACTTTATTTTACACTGGAACAACTTTATTTAGGATGCTTTGTGGCTGAAATCTAACTCAGAATAGAAAGCTGCACCTGGTGTTGTTTCTATTTTTTGCCCAAGAAATGTTAAACCCAAGCCTGATACCAACGGTGGTTAAACCAATGACACATGATGAAACGTGATCCTGGACACGCAATGCTTCCATCAGAGTGTGTTGTCATAACACACTTTCACCTGTGCTTCTTACCACCGGCCTTCTTTCTAGTTATTACCTCCGGATTTATGTACGCTGACATGTAGTGTAGGCCAAATAAGGACGCCAGTTGTTGCTGGAACATCATTAGTATTTTATACTGAAGTACAGCTAAAATCCCACCACTCTCTTGTTCATCTATATATTTTCTAATAAAAACTCCAGGTTATATCTTTTAACTGATATAAGACAAAGAGCACTTTAAATCACTTTAGCCAATGGTATTTTATACAACAAATGCAAATGCTAAAGTCAGAAATAGGCTTATTTCATGATGGAGGAATTTTTGAGTCTACTGTCCCCAAATCAGTATAATTGAAAACCCATAGCATTTTAGAGATCATAATTACTATAAAAAAGTAACTGGAATCTAAAATGTGTATAAAATACTAAAAATTATTAACTGTATGTGAAACATATTTGCTAGACACAACTTGAATTCATTTAAAGTTCCTCCATCATAAAGTTTGCATGACAGTACAGAGGTTTGGTATAAAAATGGAAGTCTATGTACCTCCTAAATAGACCCCCGCTCTGTCCTGCAGGTGTTCACTTCTACATAGTAAGTAACAGTGTGCCAGTATGCTGTGGCTGATAACCGTTCCTGACTATATTAATTGGTATTGATTCTTCATATTAGTAATAATCCTTCTTTGTGTTAATTTCCCCCCAGCTGATAACATTAAAACCGCTAGCTGTCATAAGTGTCCTCCTATAGTTTGGATCCTCAAATAAGTGATACAGGATTGTAAATTATTTGTTGATGCTGCCTTGAGCATGTGAAGCTGCTCCCCAGCAACTCAGAGGCACTAGGTTTGAAGAGTCACATCAAGCAGCTGCTTGCTTTGATTGCAGTATTTGTTAGTATGTAATACACAATGTGAAAAGTGAAATACAATAGACTTTTGATATTCATTTCACTTTTTAATGTCACACTGGACATTTTAAATTAGATAAATAAAAAAGTATGCTGCTTTTCCATACGCCCAGTACCGTTTAGACAAAAATATAGTACATTTTTGTTCTTTTGTCTAGATGTCAGAATATTATTTTTGTTCTTTAGTTCATTAGAACTGAGGCTATAGGCTGGTTCCTAACACCACTATTTTTGATTCACAAATACCTCCATTTTTAATGTGCTGCTATTAGATTGGTTTCATATGGTTCCATTAAGAGACGTAAAAAGCCAGAATTTGTAGATTTTAATACGTAATGTTTACTGTTTTTTTCCATTTAAACTTTTGTTCTCATTCTATTTTAGGAAAATGTATCAGTATCAATATGTATTAAATTTTGCCAATAAGCAAATGTAGGTACAAGGAATGATAAGTCTTCATTCTTATCTAATCTACAAAAGGGGCCTTCAGGAGCTTTCAGGAGCCTTTGTTCTTGTTTTAGGTCAGTTTAAGATGCTTCCAAGATCGTTATGATTACTTGGTTTTTTACCTATTATGACCTATATAGGGAGAAAAGCATTGATGGTGTCCATAAACACATGTCTCAATGATGACATATTAGCTAGTTTATTATTAATACATAATATATAATGTATTGCAAATACAATACTAATGACTAAAAAGTAAGTCAATAATTAAGCAGACAGCAACTCCTAAATATTCAAAGATAAAAAATACAAAGCTTGAATCTATATATATAAAAGAATATAGCTAAATCTCCTTAGCTATAATAATGATTAGCATAATGAAAATTGTGACACCTTTGGTAACATCAGCACTTATGTCTGATAAGCACATGACTGTTTTATTACAGGGCATTAGAAGGTCCCTCTCATAGCAATTTTACAAGAATAGCAGTATTATTAACTCAAAAAATGTGTTTAATAGTATAAATCATTCAATCATTCAATTAATTCAGTGGACTTTACTGTTCTTCATGTACTTGAAACACAACAGAGCTTGCATTAGTAGTAAATGCACTATAATTCAGTTGAGATTTTGACTGTACCTCATAGGAATTAAACACTGACAAATGAAATAAACACACACTGGACACTGCTTTTGACCTAGCAGACAGAAAGGTCATTGAAGCCAGTCTGACTCAGAATACCAGTGCCAGTTCCAAATAATGTTTACATGATAGTTTAAATAATACATATTGAGAGTGCATACCCTGCAGACAATATTTTGGAATAGTCAACTTTATGTTTTTATGTGTTATTAAATATATATTTGTATGTGCTGCAATGTACCTCAATGCACAAAATTATGAATGGTTTCTAGTTTTTTTGCAGTACAGCAAAATACACAGGACATTGTGCATTGTGATGCATTTCCATCGTGCACAATGCATTGTGCAATTGTGGTAACACTGCACGAATTCTCTGTATGTTACCACAAAGTGATTGGTGCAATTAGGCCCCTAAGGGGAATATGTTTACACCAGCCAAGCTTCTAAGGCCTAAATGGGGATACGAATATAGAACCAACTGGGTAAATAGAAAATTAAAAACCCTTTATATTGCTGATTTAGAAGTGAACACAACTCTGCTTGGCTAGTGTAAAACTGATACACAAAAGTAAATAATCCTACAGGGTTTACTAACGGGTGCTGATGAGGTGTTGAAATATAAGTATTAGAAATGTAAGAAACACAATTGATTGCAAAATATGTATTTTTCTATATTCAGTGTACACAACTTGAGATACTGTTTATTGTAAGCAGGAACACAAGTATGTTAATATTTAAATGTTCAACACCTACCTAAATCAAAGAATCTATTTTGTGATATTTTCATGCTGTAAACCTCTATTGTATTTATATGTACTAAAAGCTATTTTATTAAATAAATGAATAAACAAAGATATTTGTGTGTACTGAGTTCTGAAATGATACTGTCTACAAAGGAAAGGAAACACTTTTATATCTTGACTGACAATAAAATAAGTATAGTTGCTCCAGGGTTCTTTGGAAAAAGTACCCTATAACTGCAATAAAGGTGTTCATCCTCCCTATATTTATCAGATATATAGATATATACCATTTGGAAAAAAGAAAATCTCATTTGACAGCACAAATATAAACAACTCTTCAGTGACTTAACAGCCGAACTGAGCAGAATATTGTTATAAATGGTAAAGTGTTCTCTACCTATTCACTGGGTATGTTTAACAGATATGCATTGTTACTTTCTATTTCAAAATATGGATTTAAATTAGATCTACATAAACCCAATTATTAAAATGTAATATGACTTTAATATGTTAACATAATTTTAAAAGTTGTTTTTACACTTGCTAAATTCACAGGTTCTATTTAAATAACATCTGATTAGTTTGCCAAAGGTCCTTGTTCAGGGACTTAAGCTGCGTACACACTTGCAATTTTTGTCGTTGGAAAGGATCTTTCACGATCCTTTCCAACGACAAGGGAGTGCACGATGCATGAACGGTGCTGTACATACAGCACCGTTCATACTCTATGGAGAGGGGAGGGGGAGAGCGACGGAGCGGCACCCTGCTGCGCGCTCTCCCCTTCCCTTTCATTAGGATCGGTCGTCGTCCATCGTCCGTGGATCCGGCAGGTCGGTCGTCCGGACGATGGACGACACCGACTGTACACATGGCAGATTTTCGCCCGATAATTGGCCGATGCCGATTTTCGGGCGATAAAAATCTGACGTGTGTACGTAGCTTTATTGATATGTGGTATAAACTGTGCCCCAATTGTCTTTCCTCCAAGAAAACTTCTAACACTTTTGTTCTTTGCTAAGTGACTGATGTTTTAATCTGGTCTTAAAGATATTGCAAAGTGTAGACTGAGCTATTTGACCTCTGTGCCTTCAGCACCCCTTGTTCCTCCTGTGACCCCAGAGTTTCCTGTGACCCTTGTGATTCATGTGACCTCTAAAAATTCTTTGAGCCTCAAACTTCCTGTATTTTAGCTTCCTTTCCAACATTGGTTACTCCACTGCTCTTGGGGTACTGTGATTTCACCTGCTGCTTCTTCCTTTACCAACTCCTTTTATCTTGGCTTCAGATTCAGACACCAGATGTGTCTGAGGGCCATTGGAGTCTTTCTAGAGCAAAGCCCAAAATCCTGTCTGTGGTGCTCTAGTGAATATTAGGTAATTCCTTAGACTCTGGGCCTTTGCCCCTTTTAGGGCTCACATCCTCTTATAAACTATTGTGCTAATGATCCTGTACCTGGACAAGGCTTTTCCAGTGGATACTGACCCTATTACCTGGCCATTTGTAAAATGATGTCTTCCTGTCAACACATATTAAATGTTTGCTTAAAAGAACGTGGTATCTGTTTGTCATAAAGAACACAGTATCTGCAAGCCTGCAACCACAATAGACCTTGTCAAACTACCTCCCTTATGTCCTATGTTCTTTTGGTTGTTCCTTTATTACAACTGATTTTTAAAGACTTGGCTTAGCAATATGTCCTGAAAAAACAGTGTTGTAGGTTGCAATATTGATATGTAGAAAATAAGGTCATGTCCAATTCTTTCAGTATTTAATAAAACATGCATCCATCTCTGACTTTCATCTTTGGGAAATGTCATCAAAATCCAGTGATACCTGTGGAAGAATTGAAATTTTTTGTATAGTGGAAGATTAAATTGACCCTATTAGAAATTAGGAAATTGAAATAACCAGCTCTATGCAAAAATATTATTGTAAATGCTTACTTCACCTTCATTTCAACCTGTCCAAGTGGAATCAGAAGCTGGCGTTTATAAAGAAACCAGTAGCACTTACATTCCTCCTGTTGAACTCCACAAAATACTGTAGTGTCCCTATTGGAATATTTTTCTTTTATTTCTGTTCTGATGACAACTTTATATTTTGGAATTTCCTTTCCTTTAATACATGTCACAGTGGTTACCTAAACAGATAGAAAAGGTGAAGCGCCCCAGAAGGGACACAGACAGCAATAAAAACCTAGCAGGGATTTTAACCAATCACCAGTCTATCCAGTCCAGAACATTTAGGATAAACTTTAAACATTAATTTCAAAGCATTACTACATCAGGGCCAGATAATTTAATACATTTACATTACAAGAACTTGTAAAACTAATTTTTGCTTTTGAATTTCTTCCTTCAGTGAAAGGCTTATATACTTTAGTTAAGTAATTCATTTGACTTGTGTCTGAATGTAACTTGGAAATGGTCAAAAATACACTACAAGAAAAGTACAATAAACCACAGACTTAGTTCTCTATAAACAATGATTTGATTTTAGAAAGACTGCAATGCAACTGACAGGTTAAAGCAGAACTAAAGCACTGTGGCTTACCTATCAACATTCCATTGTAGGGCGCTGCTATCTTCCTTTCTTCTTCTTTTTTCCTCTTCTTCAGCCAACTTGATTGGCCATGCAGGGTTGATGTAACTCCTGCGCACCTTCATACCTGGCACATGCAAGAGAAGCAGGGTTTTTTTTTGTTTTCCTGGAAACTAAAGCTGATGCTGCACATGCACAGCTAAACTTTTTCATATTTCACCGGCGCAATCAGGGAAGTAAGTTAGATTATTGAAGAAATTACATCCTATATACATTTTGATTAGGCAATCTTTACATTTACCACTTTATCACATTGCATTTTAATAAACCTACACCTTTTCAACTCTTTTGCGCTATGAAATCTGCCCAATTTCACACAATAACTAATACATATAGATTTTCAACTTCATCCCCAAAAGATTTTTTTAATGAGGAACTAAACTTAAAAATGAAAGCACTGTAAGAAGTCAAGATCATTTTAGCAAAAGTGCAACACATATGAAATAATGTTCCTGTTTTATCTTAGCATTCCCAACAGGTATATTTAAGTGGGTTAATGGTATAAATAGCTGAGAGTTCTGTACAAGAATAACACCATTTTATTTACAGTACATGTTTACTTTGCATATGGTGCAAATGGAAAATCTGTCTGTGTTTCCTCAGATAGTGTCAAGAATGTAAAAAGAACTTAGGTTCCTTTTTAAGTATTAAAACAGACTTACTTGTCTGTTTGCTATCTTCCATATAACGTACACTGAATTGCACGTGTAGCTCAGTACATGATCCCAGCATAGCTAGCTGCCAGGAATATATTAACTCCCATGCACATGCAGACAAGTTACATCATTCCAGCCTGGCCAATAAAGTAGGCTGAAGATCCCAAACTTGGAAGAGGGCTACATGCAGGTATCAGTGGTGGCGTAGTTGAAATGCCTGACCTTCAGGTAGAAGGAAGCCTCAACCATGCAATGGATGCACTGCCTGGGTTTTGGGAACTCCTGACTGTCATTGTGGGAAAACAGTGATCATGAACTAGCATGAAGCCATCACTTTCAGTGATATAGTCTAATTATTCAATGAAGTTATTTAAGTTCTAATATGACTACTTATGAGAGTGTGTTTTTATATTCCTTTTGAACCCTTCTTTTAAATCAATCATTAGAATTGTTGAAAAAATTCATTGCATGCTTCTATAATTGTGTCTGACTCTTACTCTTCACATATCTTGAGTATTGCATTGCCCTAACTTAGTTCTCTAAGATGGACAAAAAGGGGCAGCAAGAATCAGATACTGTGGAGAAGTTTTATCAGATTCTTATGGAAGCTTTATAATTTCAAAAGTAAAACAGAAGAGAAGATAGGATCACAACCAAATTTTTTTTTACCAAATACACAGGTTTATTTCTATTTGGTTATGCATATATGATGTATGTTCCTATGATAACATTTAGTATATTGGAAGTTTGTCTAATACAATATTACCTTATCATGAAGGCCACACATGAAAGCCAAACATGAAGGCCAAACATGAAGGCCAAACAATATACCTAAAACAGTTTTGTATACAGAGGCAGGCCAAATTATCCCCTATCTGCTCTTAAGATCTGATCAGCAGTTTACTGTCCATAAAAAAAGTCTTACTAGGTCTCACACCTGACTTCTCTATGTGCTTTTAAGCGAGTGGCTCACAAGCAGCTGACAGTTGCAGCCATCCGCCAAAAAAAACATTCCTCCAACACCCCTAACCAACCAGTTGACTCCTTCATGAGGCTAAATGCTATTTGCAGGTCAAGCCTATATCTGTGCATGTGAATTGTAACTGTACTGCGTCAAAGGTGCTTGCTAGCAGCAAGTGTAAACAGCTTTTTAATGTGAAGGTAATTATTCTTAAAGATGGCAACACTTCAGATTTCATTACCAGTTCATTTTTTTAACAGCTTAAAAACACCTGCTGATGGTTTACATTGTACAGGACTGCAGTGATTAGTCCGGGATGGGCAATATATTTCTCCAGGGTATAGAGCATGGAGTCTTTCATACCTGTACATACCTGTAAAGTAAAGAGAACTCTTTCATACCTGTAAAGTAAAGAGAACTCTGCTAGGGTTGCTGGGTCTTAGTACATTGGAGTCTGTGCTATTGGCCAAGGTAAGCTGTTAGGCCTGTTCATCTATGCAGATTTTGATATATGAACTTTGAGGACTCATGTAAGCTGCCTTTTTGCCTTGTTTTTCCATATATGCTGAAGGAAGCTGTTTTTGTTTTGGGAGCAGAATAAAGAGTCGGTTTCATTAACCAAACTACTCTGTGTGCATGCTAGAAGGGATAATCCCCCCTAATATCACTATATATATATATATATATATATATATATATATATGTGTGTATAGAAAAAGAAAGTACACCCCTTTTTAATTCTAAACCTTTACATATCAGGAAATAATAAAAGATTATTGGTTTCTGCCAAAGTGGAAATGGCATGTATGAAAAACTAACTAGAAGAATTTGGGCCCAATCCTCTTTACAACATTGCTTCAGTTCATTTAAGATTGGGTGCACTCATTCATAATGCACAGCTGTTTTTAAGGTCTCGTCACAGCATTTCGATTGAATTTTGGTCTATAATTTGACCAATCTAAGTCAACACCTTGTTTTTTTTCTTTTTCAGTCATTACATTGTAGATTAGCTGGTGTAGATTAGCTTGTTTTGTTGCATGACCAAATTTTAGTCAGGCTTTACCTGTCACACAGATATTTGATTCTAGAATACTTTACTAAAAGGTCAACTCAATTACTGCCAGGTGCTTAGGTCCAATGACTGTGTCATAGGTGTTTGTGCTGATATGTTGCGTTTAATTTTTGCCAAAGGTGGCGCTGGATTATGACTAAACATCTCAATTTTGATCTCATCTCTCCAAAGGACATTGTCTCAGGACTCTTGTGGTCTGTTCAAATGTAACTTTGGAAACCTAAGCCATGTAGCTGTGTACATTTAGAAGCATATTCCTGGTAACTTTTCCAAACAAGCACTACTTGTTCAGACTTTTTCATATTGTACTGTCATGAGCTTTAACATTTACAATGCTAACTGGGGGCTCCTGGGTTTTTTTTTTTATGTTTTACTGAGCATTTAACAGTTTGACCTTGGGATAAATTTGCTTTTAAATTCGCAAACATACTCTTGAATGTTTGCCATAATCTATTCACTGCAAAATGATGGACTCCAGATTGTTTGGATAATGCATTATAACTCTTCCTAGATTTAAGGAGAGCAACAATTGCTCCTTTATGGTCATTGCTGATGTCTTTCCTCCTTGACATTGTGTTAACACACGCCTGAATGCTTTACAAACTACCAAAACTTCTGCTTTTGTAGGGGTGGTTACATTTGATGATGATCAGTGAATTAAGTGCAGGAAAAGGTAAGGGTTACTTAATTTTTCACATGCTGCCCTTGCATTTTTATTGAATCTTTATCATATAAATAATTACATTGTAAATTATGCCAAGTAAGGTTGATCATCTGAGGTTGCATTTACCTGATTTTGAGACCTTTGTCTTTTTTATGTCCTTAGATGCAAAAGCTTATAATTGAAAGTGGTTATACCCTAATTTCTGCATGACTGGATATGTATATCTGTAAATATTTCTTGGCTGTGTGGACCAGAGGAGATATTATACTTCTCCAATGAAAAGTGTACCATAAAGATACTGAAGATAAAACTGATGAAAGTAAAGTTTTCTGTAAACCTGTATGTGCTGTGCCACATTAATTACAAACTATGCTAAATTAATTCATAGCTCTTAATGGACACAGCTTGTGATCAGGGGTATTTTAAAACCTATGATTGACAGGAGCAGGGGTGCTACTATTTTCTACCGCTTTCTAGGACCAAATGTTCTCACTTCATTGAACAGTATTTATCTGAAATGCTTTCATGATAGTTGACTCCTGTTAATTTAGATTTGCTATTAGACATCTATAAACCTTACACACTGTAAATGGAATTGATATGACATTTTCCTAATCAGTGGTGAAGACATCATAAATTGGCTACTTTACTGCAAAACAAACCTAGTTTAACTAATGTAATACTACTTATAGTGGAAACAACCTAGATATTTTGTCCTTATTATCAGCACTACTTACAATTATATACTACACAGGCACACAATGGAAATAAATAGGACTTCTGTTTTTCAGAATTTCATCTGGGTTTGCCATTACTTTCTCTCCCTGTTTTGTTACATACTTGTTTAGTACAAGCCCATGGTATATCAATAGAACAACCCACACCTTTTGGATTAAAGGTAAATGACAGTTATGTTGAGAATGGTGGTATGGTTACACCGCGTTACCTCTTTGTCATGCCAGTGAACCACTGCCTTGGGGGAGATGCCTGTGACAGCTCAATAGAGAATCAATGGCAGTAAGAGGTCCAATACCACTTCCTACAGCTTCGAAATCTGTTGAATTGTAAAAAGTGAGCAGCAGGCAAGGTGTCAGACACTGGGAGTCATGCAGGATCATGGCTGGAAGCATGCCCATCCCTCTAAGGTAGGGGTTCTCTTAATATGGGATGTGATATACATAGTACTTCAACTTCCCTAGTGACTTACCGTATTTTTCGGACCATAAGACGCACTGGACCATAAGACGCACCAGTTTTTAGAGAAGGGAAATGAAGAAAAAAATATTCTGAAACAAATAGTGTCCTAAAATATTTTATGTGCATTAAAAACCAACAGCACAGTCATAAACACATGTAATCAACCCTGTAAAGTAAACAGCAGCATTTAGAACCATTATTAACATTATTTATATTTATTTATTATATTAAAATCATAAATTATAATATAATACATAAATATAAATAATAATTTAAAACAATACTGAAATAATAGACAACAATGTAATCTAAAAATAAAATCAAAATGTACGGTACTTTTATTTTTATGTTGTGTGGTGTTTTTGTACTGTAAAAACCATTTAAAAGCAGATTACATTGTACTCTGCCTTTAAATTTCCCTCCCTGACACACCCCCATACTTCACCAATCACATCACTGGAAGATGACTCATCCTCCGGAGTGATGTGAGGGGGGTTGGGATTTCCCTGCATGCTCACACAGACTGAGACAGATACGGAGGCTGGAAGCTGCTGGCATGTGTGGAGAGATACATAGCATAATGCAGGATTTCTGCATTGTGCTATACATCCCTCTGCAAGATGCCAGCAGCAAGCAGAGCTGCGGACACCTGGGTGAGTATTTCCTTTCAGTTGTAATCCGATTGTCATACTATGTATGACAATCGGATTGCAATATAACATTTGTTTACTTTGTGTTGTGTACGTGTGTTGTGTATGTGTGTGCTTTCCTGCTCCCAGCATGACTTTGTCAGCCAATCATGCTGAGAGTGGGAGGACGCAAGATACCAGAGTGACAGGAGTCACAGTCACTCTGGCCGCGCTGGACAGGAGAAAAGCCGGAGGGGGGGCTACACAGGGGGGACGGGACAGCAGCTGGGGAGGATACTGGAGAGACGGCCCGGGCACAGAGGCTAAGTGCGTCTTATGGTCCGAAAAATACGGTACCTACCTAAAAATAAGTTCCTCCAAACTTAGCGACAATACATTGTATGTTTTAGGGTCTAGAATATGCCATCTACAGCTGATGCTGGAAGACCTAAATGGTCACTAGAGAAGTGTCCTTAAGGAGGCTGTTGGCACCATGTATAATGAGCATCAGACACCAATATGTGCCCCCTCTCTATGCTTCCCTAGCAATCATTCAGCTTCCCCAACCTCAGCAGCTGTAGATTGTATGATCTAATATGATTATCATGATTTTATATGGTACTGACACATTATGCAGCACAAAGCCATCTCAATAACTGTCTTTACTTAATTTATATGTTATGAAAACAGCCATGGGTTAAGTTTCGGAAAGAAACAAGTTAACCTACCTGCATATTTTGGGGATGTGGGAGGAATCCAGAGTGTCCACGCATGGAAACTGCATGCAGATAGAATCCTGGTTACAATTCAATCTAGGTCTAGGTATGTAGGGTATGATGTCAATGATAGTTGAGTTGATTGGTGAGAATTGTCTAGGTGTGGGGAGTTGCAGGGTTGGGGGCACTGGTGGAGGGGTGGTTGAACCAATGTAATCAGTGGTGGTGGGGTTGAAGAGGTGGTATGTGGTGGAGGAGGGTTTTCATGCTTTAGGAAGGTTGAAGGGGGGCAGTGATGGAGTGGGGAGCATAGGGATGTAATGTTGATCAGTGGTAGAAGAAGGCTGCAGAGGTGAACAGGGGGTGTAGAAGTGTAGACGTTTATGGTTGTAGTGATGGTCAGTGGAAAAAATGCACAGGTGCATTGCCAGTTATTGTAGAAATGTGTGGTTTCAGTAGTGTTCAGTGATGAAGTATACAAACACAATTACCAGTCATTCTGTAACAAAGTATGCAGAAACAGTGGAATTGACTTTAGTAAAACATGTAAGTACAGTGATTGTCAGTATATAGTAAAATGCACAGGTATAAGGGTATTTTCATAGTTAAGTGCATTAGGGGTCAATCTCTGGCATAATGGATGCAGTGGCAGTTAAGTGCATTAATGCAGTAGCAATCATTGAAATGCATTGGTTTAGTGTTAATTAAAGGTCAGTGCTCACTTATCTTCTGGTCCTGTGTTGCTGAGACTAGCAAGAATGATGCATTCCTGGTACCAGAATTGTCCAAGCAGTATTGACCAGATCTGCACGGACATGCGCTCTTGACATTTTATCAACCACATTGTTCTCGTTAATATTGCCAAAGACACAGTATGCACTCAGCAATAAAGGGGTGACACAGGTGTTCTCGGTCCCACTTTCTTGGTTCTGGTTTCAAATAAATATAAGAAGTTACATAGTTACATAGTAGGTTAGGTTGAAAAAAGACATATTTCAATCAAGTTCAACCAATAGGGAAACAAACATATCCCAGATATAAAACCCTATGGACATAGTTGATCCAGAGGAAGGCAAAAAAACTGTTACAATTTGCTTCAACAGGGGAAAAAAATTTGTTCCTGATTCCATGAGCCAACTGGATGTTCCCTGAATCAACAGTCTCTGATATCTTTACTTTACATCCCTAATACCCAGTTATATTTTGTGCTTCTAGAAAAGCATGCAGCTTTTTCTTCTTTCTGACTACTTCCTGAGGAAGCCGATTCCACATTTCCACAGACCTTACAGTGAAGAATCCCTTCCTTATCCGGAGCTTAAACTTTTTTTTTCTCCAGTTGCAAAGAGTGCCCTCTTGTTCATTGTAATGATCTCAAAGTGAATAATGGGGAAGAGAGTTCTCTATATGGACCATTTATATATTTATACAGGGTGATCATATCCGCCCTTAAACTATTCTTACCGAGGGAGAATAGATTCAGTTCAGCTAATCTCTCCTCATAGCTGAGCTCCTCCATTCCTTTTATTAGTTTAGTTAACCTTCTCTGCACTCTCTCCAATTCCACAATGTCCTTTTAGTGAACTGGTGCCCAAAACTGGACTGCATATTCCAGATGTGGTTTGACCAATGCTTAGTACAGGGGCAGGATTATGTCTCCATTTCTGCAGTCTATACCTCTTTTAATACAAGAAAGTACTTTTCTAGCTTTAGATGTCACAGCTTGGTATTGCATGCTGTTATTTAGTCTATGATCTACCAGAACCCCCAGATCCTTTTCCATTTCTGACTTCCCCAAATGTATCCCCCCTAGACAGTATGAGGCATGCACGTTGTTAGCGCCCAAGTGCATAGCTTTACATTTATATTATAATTAATGTCATTTGCCACTTTGCTGCCCAATCAAACAGTAAATCCAGGTCTGCTTGTAGATTATAGACATCCTGTATGGATTACATAGTTTGGTGTCATCTGCAAACACAGAAATGGTACTTAATCCTAAACTCCATATATTTATAGAGATGTTAAGCAGTAAAGGTCCCAACACTAAACCCTGGGGTACACCACTAAGAACCTTAGACCATTCAGAGTATGAATCATTAATTACAACTCTCTGGATGCGATCTTTAAGACAGTTCTCTATCCATTTACAGATTGACTTTTCTATTTCTATCTAATGACTCTAACCTACATATTAACCGTTTGTGGGGTACAGTGTCAAATGCTTTGGCAAAGTCCAAGTACATTATATCAACTGCTGTTCCACTGACTAGCTGTTTACTCCTCTATGTAGTTCTCTATCAAACTCTCTAAGACCTTTCCAACTATGGACGTTAAACCAACGGGTCTGTAGTTACCTGGTAATGGCTCCCTTTTTGAAGATAGGAACCACATTGGCCTTACACCAATCCATCAGTACCATGCCAGTGAATAAAGAGTCTCTAAATATTAGAAATAATGGCTTTGAAATAACAGGGCTCAGCTCTTTGAGGATATGTGGATATGTGGACCTTTGAGGATATGTGTAATCTGCTTTTTCAACCTTAATTTTGCCCAACTGTTTCTCAATCATATCCTATGGCTTTTTTAACATCAGCTCTAAGCCACATAGGTTTTAATTTTAGTCTCCTAAACTTATTACCCATAAGAATATATTTTGTAGAACAGACTTGAAACATTCCCATTTCTGTTCAGTGTTCTTGGAGGACAATATTGTTGCCCAGTCCATGTCACAGAAAGCCGCTCCTAATAATGGAAAATTTGCTCTCCTAAAATTAAATGTTTTTATCTTTTCTGTTTTTGCTTCCTGTTTACAACTCATATTAAAGAAATCATAGCATGGTTACTGCTACCCAGATTCTCCTTTATTTGCACATTTGTTATAAGTTCTGCATTGAAAAAACTAGCTCCAGCAGAGTATCCTTTCTAGTTGGGGCTTCTATAAACTGACAAATTTCGCCCCTTTTGCTGTTCCTGTAGTGCGATTACTCCAGTAAATGTCAGGGTAGTTGAAATCTCCCGTGATTAAAACCTTTCACTTTTTGCTGCTTTTTCTATCTGTGCTAGTAGTTGATTCTCTATTTCTTTCTTAGCACTGGGGGGCCTATAGCAGACTCCAATAATTACACTGGGGAACACATTTTTTGTTGAGTTATATCTCACACTTGTTTTTTTACTATTTTTTTTTTTTGCTATCACATCCATTTTTTAGGATACAGGGTACCCTACATTTGTGTCAAAAAACAAATATTACATACAATGAAAAAATAATGAAATATTAACTTGAATGTACTTTTTTTTTTTTTAATTTCTTTTGAAAATAAAATAAAATAAAAATTATTTTAAATTTCTTTTGTTCATACAAAGGATTTATTGTTACTCCATTACATTTTTTACAGTAAAATATTTGAAAATTAATTGGGTAAATGGTTAAACTTACGCTTATAGCTTTTCCTGGAGTGTTCAGTGTTAGGACAATCCGGCCGGATGCTCCAACAATAGTCAGCCATCATATGTACATCCCATCCACCCTGATACCGTCCTTCCATGACCTTCAAATCTTGTTGGAATCGTTCACCTTGCTCATTACTGATTGCACCGAATGCAGAAAATGTACCTTGATGATTTTATTGCAACCAAGCATTTTGTAGCTCTTCTCTGGACAATTTCTGTGTATTTATTTGCTTTTGTATTTCCAAGAAAGTCCTTTACAATGGCTTTGAATAATAACCAAGCATTCTTTTTGACTTCTGACATTGTCCTGATGAAATGTTCATTTTTGATGAGCTGCCAAATCTGTAGACCATCAAACACATCGGCCTTTATTTTTTCAATTGACCAGCTAGGAAATGCCATAATGAGGTACTTAAAACAGTCTCCTTCAGTTGGCAAAGCTTTACCGAACTGCTTCATCAGACCCAGTTTAATGTGCAGAGGCAGGAATATAATATTCTTTCTATCAACAAGTGGCTCATGTAAAATGTTTGGATCACCTGGTTTTAGGGCAGATCTTGGAGGCCGAATTCCTTTCCACTCAATGCCTCTCATGAGCTCTGCTGTCCCACATGCACAGATAACAGGGATACTTGGTGTATCCACGTTACTGACCATATGCCAAATAGACTTGCTCTACAAATGTGCTGATGTTCGCCCTATGACTGGGAATGGTGAAACTGTCACAGATATAACAAAATGAATCAGGGTTGTTTAGGCATTTACGGCGAGAAATATCAGAGCCAGACATGATCTGAAAGAAAGGAAATACATGTGTAAGTAGAAAAATACATTTTGCTTATTCACTACATAGAGCAGCGCACAACCTCTGACCACACTGTCTTGTGTGTAAATGAATAGTCTATACAAATGTATGCTACAGTAATCACATTAATATAAGCGGTAGAGAAAAAACCTGGTGTGATAGAAGAAAACTAACTGAACTTTCAGAATCAGCATACCTATTGGTAAATAAGCTTAAAAATTTAAGTCAAGAAAAAATGTGTTCAAAATTGTTCCCCGGAGTTATTTGTGCATTGTCTGTGCAGTGTGGCAGACATGTGTAAGCCTAGTGCTTGTAGCTAAGATTGATGTAGTGTCTTACCAGTTCCCAGAAAGGAAACGCTATCTTTTTTTTTTGTTCTTGGGGAATGATGGGAGAATACTTCATAAAGTAAAAACTGGCTACTGGGGTCTCCTTTTCCTCCAGGGTTCATCCTTTTTAACTAAATGAGCTTCTAGTTTTAGGCATGAGCCCCTGGTGGTAATGCCCCCTGCTAGGAATTGGGGTAGGCTGGGATGAAAGAAACCTTCAGTGCTTGTGTCCTTGAGGAGTGCAACGTATTGGAAAAATCTGCTGAGGAACCTTTCGTTGTTTTACATTGTATATCCAGACAAAACCTTTTTATGAATAAAGCAGAAAAAGGTTAGATCGGTGTTTCTCAACCAGGAATCCCCATGAGGTTGTTAGAGGAGCAATGTGTGCCTCTTGGATCATTTTAATAGATAACAATGACCTTTTGTCGATCTGTAAGGGAGACATTTTTCCCCATGGCCAGCAACATCATACTTTTCTCTGACAACCACACTAATGGACTGTGAGCTGTGGATATAGTAATTATAAAAGGGGTTTTCTGCAGACCTGAAAGTTATTTTAAAGGGTTCCCCCGTTGGAAAAAGGTCAAGAAAGGCTGAGTTAGAGTTTTTAAGGTACACGGACAGCATTAAAAGAACCTGCAAGATATTTTAAGAATGGTCACACTTTTTATGAACCAGCCTTCTGGTTGTGCGGTCATTTTGCACCGTGGTACATAGCGCTTATTTGTTTATGTATGTTTTTTTTACATTTATGTCACCTACACAGTGTTTATGACTTGTAAGCTTGCCCGGAAAGTCTGGGGCTGGGAGGAACAAGGCCTCGGCTCTTCTCTACCCATGGGTTCATTTTGCAGAGCCCTGGCCCAATAGTTGGGTGGACCAAATGTCTCCATTGTTCCCTGTCAGAAGCCTTACACCCCCGATGTTCAGTGTTAGGGGCCCTTTACTTTTTATAGATGGAATTGGTGATATGCTCTGTGCACTTTCTCTTTTTGAAGTGTAAATCACAATATTACTACCAATACATCTATATACATGTACTAAAACGGCATATGAAGCTGTTTGCCTTGAGGTTTGCTTTGAATGTCAATGGGTAATAATACCGAATGCCTGGGACAACCTATATACAGCTGAGAATGTGTAACCTTGGATAATAAAGTGTTAGAAGGAGCAGGCTGCCTGCCTTGCTTTAGATTTCAGTTTTGTAGCAAACATAGACCGTGGCGTTGCTGAATAATGATCTCACTGTCAGTAAATGAAGTCAGATGAAGGCACAAAGTTCTTCCTACAATCATGACAAGTATACATTGTAGTACTGAGCTCCATGACCCCAGCGTTGTATAACAGGAGCCGGTTATATAAGGCAGGGGGTGGTGAGTACACCATTACCTCACGTGTTTCCATAGTATTCCCTAACACATCCCGATATGGCCACCAGGGGGCGGTACAGGGATAAGTATTATCTGAGCATGCCTGTGTACCTACCCCGTGTAGTCAGTAAGTGACCCTAGTAAAAGAATTGTCGGGCACATCCTAATATAATACGCGGGGATGTCACACACGGCAGATAGCTCAGAGCGGAATACTACCGCTGAAAGTGCAGCAGTCTCTATCGTTCCTCGGGAAAGAAGAGTGCAAATGATTCGTTTCTCCGAATAGTTGTGTGAATAATACACCTGCAGTCAGCATGGTGTGATTCGCTCCCGTCTGGCCGTTGCTGTATTGGCACTTTAAAAGGCGGTGATGTGAGGCGTGCCCTGTGCTGAGCTCATAGCATGGGGGAGGCGGGCTGATGGGTCATGCAGGGCGAGCAGTGATCTCTATGGCGATACACCGGGCACACGGGAGGCCTGGCTACAAGGTGGGCACAGATGAAGCCATGGCATACAGAGGGCTCTATGACACAGCTCAGGGCTGCAGGAATTAGTGACAGACTCCATTCTGTCACCCAGCAATGACTCCCTTTGTCCTGAACACTTTATGAAGCTTTAACCAAAGCAATGCCAGCTTACTGCCAACTTGGATACTCTGCCAGGCACTCGCCTTGTGATGGCCAGGACCAATATTGTGCCATGGACTTTAGGGACTTGGGACATCATAGCAACTCTTCAAGTGTGCCACATTCATCACAAGATTCATTTTGTTTTGTCTTTTCACAGGGAACAAAGAACTGTCCTCTGTGAGTGCTAACAATAGAGCTGATTTTTGTAACAAAGAAGAAAAGGATTGGAATGCCATGCCCCAGCTGCCCTTGGCATACCGCTAACATGCTTTATTATGATTGATTTATGGCTATAACATGCTTTTTATTGCTGAATGATGGCTATACAGCTGGCACCGCAACACTGATGGACCTGATACCTCCGCAATCCTTCTCACAGTAAACTGGCTTTTGTCTTGTACAATGTAGAAAGTGTTACACAAACTCTTTTATAATGGAGGTGAGATCATTGCAACGTTCTGAGTTACTCTCCCGTGACCTCCCTGGCCTTTGCTCTGAGATGTTAGGGGTGGCAGAGGAGGCCTTTAAAGCTGGCAACTTTGAATTGGCAGCTGAGATCTATGGATCCCAACTGGATGAGCTGCCACAGCCGGAGAGATGTTTGTATCTGAAGAAAGGGGATGCCCTGGCATTGGCTGGACGAGTAGCGGATTCACTCGACTCTTACACCAAGGCGGCAATGTTAGGACAACTTTATCCCGATGAGCTTGGAGTACTAGTAGAAAGTATTGCTAAAAATATCAGGGAAAAAGAACTGAAATTACCCAATGCTGAAACAAAGGGCGACATTTTCAATAGTAGTGGACAAGGTGCTCAAGCTCCCTGCTGTTTAAGCACACCAGAGAATCCTAAACCGTCCCAAGAATCTGACCTCCTATCCTGCCCAATATGCCAGCTCTTATTGCTGGACCCCGTGTCTTTGATCTGTGGACACACTTTTTGTAAAAGTTGTTTGTGCGAAAAGAGATCACCACAATGCAAGTTCTGCAACAACAGAGGTCAGAGCAAAGCAGGGGGGCATGAAGCACCTTGCATGGATTTGAAGGTAAACGTGGTGCTTGGGAACCTCTTAGAGAAGTGGTTGTGTGAAGAGACCAAGGTACGGAGATTGTCTGTGGAAGGGAATTTCCTGCAGCAAAACAGCAAATTCTTAGGTGCATTAGAGAAGTTCAACATGGCATTGGAGCTGGGTAAGTGGCATACCATTTCGGGCACAAAATTTGGGTATTTATAAAAGTAAATAGCAAACTAAAGTAAAGGTGATTTTTATTTAAAAAAAACAAACTTTTTTAAGTTGGAGTAAAATAGGTGAAACTCCTTCTGCCTTTTTTCTTGAAAAGGTGTTACATTTTTAAACCCTGGCTCTGGTATCTTGCTGACCCCCTTTCCACCTTCTCAACTGGTGCCATTGTAATTATAAATTCACAGTCTTACAGATATGGAATCTGTGCAGTCAGGGTACTACAGATTTAGGTGAGTATTATCTTTCCTTATGAAAGAAAAACTGGTCCTGTGGGATGGGTTTGAGGGCGTGGACAGTAAAGGGTAATTGTAGTAGTTACGGGTTTATTACTGCAATATATGAAACTTGCACAAGAATCTTCTGGTGCCATTGAACAAACTAAGACAAGACACCCTGGACGCATGTTTTGCAGCACACTATGGCGCATAGTAATCCACTGCTTAGAGTGGGAAATGTATCTACTCTGGAAATTCTACGTTGAATTCCTAAATTTCTGCTCTGTTTAAAGCCCATCAAGTCGTCAGTGAGGGAAAATTACCCTAACAGTAATAAGCTGTCGTCAGATGTTCTAAACCTTTCACACTATAAAAAAACACAATGAAAACTAAAAAAAAGTTTGACAATGATGTGGCTTAAAAGGAATTGATGGAGCTCTACCTCCCAAGCATACCTGCCCCTGCCTCCCAAACTACTCCCATGGTGAAATCTGAACATCTGATAGGCAAAGTTCCAATATTTCTGGGTGGAGTTGAAGCTTGGCCTGATGTATGGCCTGAAAACTTTTTTCAATATTCTGCATGTTGATATAAAGCATGCATTCTTTTGTGCATTACTAGCTCTCTTCACTTTGAGGAATAATAGTGCATTGTCCTCTTAGCAGAGATCACTTTAGGGTTTCTGTTGTAGTGGCAGTCTTATGACTGAGAACTGATCTCCTATTCACTTGTTAAAATGGCAGACCGTTAACAATGATCTAATATATTGGGGTTATGCTCTGACTGGGGATGGGGAGATGTTCCCAGCGGCCCTTTGTTCCCTTGCCAGCCATTTGGCCATTCGCACCATTGTGCTGTGTTCTTAAAGGACCAGACTTTGAACATTTTACAGTGGGCATCTGTCCGTGGTACTGCCTCGCTGCCGTCCCTTTCTATGAGAAATGTTCTTTGTAGGTGTGGTTTTGAGGTGAGAGGAAGCGGTAAAGGCAACACAGTCTTATCATTAGTCTCAATGTAGCTTACAACTACTTAAACACCGCCATCAATTACCCGCTCAGTACTGCTTACTTTAGGTAACTTTTTCCTGCATGGCGGATAAAATAACACTAAGTTCAATGCTGATGGTATAGGAACAGACACCTCTGTAAGTGTTTTCATTCATTTAAGCTGGTTTTGGCAGAAGCCAAATTGTTTTCCAGATCCAGCTCATAGTGAATGCCAAAGCTAGAATTGTTGGACTGAAACCTCTTAGAGGACTAAAAATGGATTCACTCACAAAATGTTCACCGTTTTGCCATTTTTCAATTGGACAATGAGTAAAATCAACTTACCCAGGATCCATACATTTTCTAATTGAATCCAGTGTAAACAATGTGTGAATTTTGGGTAAAAGTTGGCAGAATCTTGGGTAAAAACATTTGTATTTGGCCTCCTTAGCGTGAGAGGTAACCATCTAAGAAAATATTTTATACAAAAAGAAAGTTTTTTTTTTTTTTTTTTTTACTTACTAAGCAAAAATCCATTAAAAACACCTTGCCTTCCATTTTTTTAAAAAAATATTACCTCTATTATACCCTTTTCCTGAAGCTTTCTACATGGTCAAGTGATTGCTTGGTGAGTTCAGAGTTATGGGAGTTACCCACCAACAAGCTGGGGATCATAGGAAATGGGCAGAATAATGTGAGTGTCCTTCTTTCCAAAGAGGACCTGTGTTGCTATAGGGAGGAGGAAGCTGAAGAAAACAATGGAGGGAGTAAATATGGTTTGGGGTAACTCTGGAAATGTGACATTGATTGCAATCTGCTATCTAAGGGGATTGGTGGAGCACAACATACATTGAAAGATAATGTACAACACAGTAGGACAGGTGTGTAGCAGTTTAGAGTGTACAGGATTGTACACAGAGAAGCAGGGTGTCTAATATATATCAGTGGTCGCCAAGCTTTTTGGGGCTCACAGACCACTAAATTTACTGGCTCTGGACTGCGCATGGGCGGGGGAACCTTGTGTCACCCAAACGGGAAGAAAACCTCCCCCATAGTGACCTCATGATTCCAGAACCTGCCTTCTCTCCCATTGCTGGCCTGAGCCTGCAATGGTAGGGTGGGTGGGTCATGTCTCTGGACAGCCCTGGGCCTGCGATCGGTAAGGGGGACATGGTCCGGAATTCTGGCCCCCTCACGGTCCTTCTCCTGTCCCCACTCGGGAGCACTGGCCAGAGCCGCGGACCACCACCGGTTGGCGACTGCTGATATATATAATGTACATTAACAGTTTACAGCAGGGTTTCTTGACCTTTTTTACACAGTGAAAGCCTTGAAATAACTTTCAAGTCCTCGGGGAACCCCTGCTGTAATTGTTATATTCACAGCTCACAGTATATTAGTGTGGTGATCAGTAGGAAGAATGCCACTTACATTCACCCTTATAGATGGCATAAAAAGATCATTGGTGCCTATTAGAGTAATCTGAGAGTCACAAACTGCTCATTGCTCATGGAACCCCTCTCAACCTTTTTTGGACCCCCCCTGTACATGAAGCGGTGTAGTCTTTAATATACAGCACAGTGTACGGTACAATACACCCCTAAACGGTACAATACACCCCTAAACTGAATTATACAGAGACAAAGACAATTTATTAAATTAAAAAAAAATGTCAGATATATTTCTAAAAGAAAACCTAATCTTAGTACGTGTAACTACTGAGCTAGGTGCACACTTAAAGCTATGAGTCAAAAACCCTAATGCTTCTTAGCGGGTGTACTTACCCCAGTGGATAGTACATATCTATAGCAAAATGCAATCTGTATTCCCAAATACAAAATGCAATCTGTATTCCCAAATACATGTATGTAATAGTTTTTGAATTAGGCTGATACATGTATTTATACATACATTTTGTAGGGGGTATGTCATGTCTCATGCAATAGAGGACAGAGTACACTCTCCTTTTTGGCATAGGCGAAGTGGCACCCCCCATCAGTCGTTATTCAGTCCACTATTGGAAGACCTTTTAGACTATGACCTACTTTCTGGATGTAATAACATGATGTTTTTGGTGCTTGGCAGAAACCTATCTGCTGTTTTGATGTTATCCTAGCCTAGGGTAGCAGGTTTTGCCTTTCTTCCTCCACTTTCTCCCTCCAAAGTGTGTAAGCCTGTAGAAAATTTACTGCTCTGCCACTTGAACATGGAAGTTCTGCCACCCTTTAAACACTATGTTTGTTCTTGTCAAGCAGACACTTGTTTAAACCAAACCTGTTACACAATTGTTTAGTGCAATGACTCCTTGTAACCTTTCGCCTGGTTTGGAGTATTATCTTGCTGTAAGGTAAATAGGTTTATCAGGTAATGTTTGTAGTCTGTGCAGAGCTGACTTGGAAAGTCTGTCAACATCTGTAGTTGTGATAGCCTGTGTACATACCACAATCACTTAAAGTAGTTCAAAATTATATGTACCAACATCTGAGCTTCCATATGGAAAAAAACTACATTAACCTTTCTAATCTAAAGTGTAAATATTAAGGGTATGAAAACAACTTAGCTGACCACAAACACTACGTTTCCATTGGTTCTTTCTAGACCATGCGACAGGTTAGGGCTCAGTCTTAAAGCTAAACTCCAGTGTTAAACAATAAACATCAAAAATCTGTATGATTTCATTTTACAATGAGACTTTAAGGGCCAACCAATTCAAAATACACAGTTATCCAAAAGTTATAAAACATTATACTTTATTCAATAACATTGGAAACATTGTCACATAAAACCTATTTAAAACCCTGCAAAACTAAATATATTGCGATATTCCTGTCAGGGTCACCCTTGGAAGGGCGCACCCTGTAAGTATCAATGCGTTTCATGGACCAATTCTGCTTCTTCAGGAAACAGGACAGGATATCTGTTGTTAGTAGCACATGGGACCTCCCCCAATTGTGTGGTACCAAATGTGAACAGCAGCACTTGAAATATTTATCAGCTAATAATCAATTATTCTCAGAAGTCACATTCTTTATTATTCAGTGTCAAATCATTTTTCTCCAGTTTCTCATTCTATATAACAACCGATAAAAGCCTATTTCCTGATTTTAGAGGTAATTCAGTAGTTCGCAGTTTTGTCCTATATAAACATTGCCTGCAGTGTGTCTGAATACCAGTTCTTGCTTACATGCTGCCTGGATGAATCCCATATAATATAAAATGAAATCATACAGATTTTTTATGTTTATTGTTTAATAACAGGGATGTTGCCTTGATATATGAAATAGGTCAGATTATATATTATTAGTAATAAACTCCTGTGGTATGTACACCTCAATGTTTAACTTTGTTAAACACCTCAGTGTTTACATTTTTTAAAGCTGGGTGGGAATAACTTACAGGTGGGTGGCAGCCCCTGTATTGTGACAAAACTCATCAGAAACCCAGAAACAGCTGGTGGTCACTGAAAATTGCCGGGTGGTGCACCCAACTAAAAGGGCCTGGGAAGAACCCTGTACCTGTATACTGAATTTGCTTACTCGGATTTTTCTAAACACAGAGTTAACTCCAGGGTATATTAGCCATTTCCTGGCTAGAGGACAATTGGTCCTCCTTTTTCCCCAGGCCTGACTGCCCCTAGCCCACCTCACTTTTTGGAATCTAGTTCTTTCAATCATGGAGGCTCAGGATTACACATGGGCATTACTTAGGGCTGTCTGCATGCAAACACTGCCTGCTTAGAGATGTGCAAGTCTCCAAAGGTGCCCGCTGTTCATTATCTTTCCTTTTGTTTTCTTTAAAGGAAGGTTTTCCTGGGAGAGATGTAGAGGATTCCATTCTTCAAATGTAGTTTTTCCCCACTGTAATGTTTTTTCAATATGTTTCAATATCTTTGGTATGTTGCTTCAATACCTTACAGCTCCAATTGATCATATGGCTAACATTCTATATGCTGCAATGTTCTTATTTCACAGTTGTCATGTATACAAGATTTGACAAATATCCCAATGAGCTCAGAAATCATAATTTTCATTTGTATGGTGAAATAGTTGGAGATAGGTGTAGTGATAGTTTTCTGGGCTTGCTGTAACTACGGCTAGCAATTGGCACTAGTTACATACTTAAATAAATCCATAATCATCAGCAGTGCTGTTATATAGCCTAGCTTTATATAATCTCTGACTTTGCATGACTGGTTTAGCAACTCAAAATAACTTGTCTCCAGCAGGCTAATACCCTAAACGGCTGCTACTGCAAGTGTCTTGAATCTCCACTTCTTTACATGTTCTGTAACCACACAGCGGTTATTTCATCAAGGTTACCACCTGTTTCTCTGCTCAGGTGACACACTTGGGAAAAACAATTTCTTCTAGATGTGTCCTTTATAATAATAGGTAGGTAGGTCAAGGTCTAGTGTCTAAAACAGAAATCAAATGCAACTGTTTTTATGATATGCCAAAGTATTTCTGTATAAACACTTTACATAACTCAGATAATACACATATAGGTCAAAGCTTTGAAGGTCCCATATGACCTACATCCAGAGTAACTTATTTATTGGCTGCATACAAATTGTATTACTTCAGTATATGATGATATTCTTAACTAGTTTAACAAGCATGGAGTATGGACAAGTATGGAGGCCAGTTGGGACACCCACCACCAGGCCTTCTGAGCCAATATGAAAAGCTGTGGACACTATTCAACTACTGCTAGTAACATAAATGGATGACTCTATGGCCCTGATTTATTAAAGCTCTCCAAGGCTGGAGAGAATACACTTTCATAAGTGAACCTGAGTGATCCAGCAAACCTGGAATGGATCTGGTCCAGGATTGAAAACATTTGCTAACAAATAGTTAATGACGTTTAGGAAATCCATTCCAGGTTTGCTGGATTACCCAGCTTCACTGAAGAAAGTGTATTCTCTCCAGATTTGGAGAGTTTTATTAAATCAGGGTCCTTGTGCATGAAAAACTGACTACAATTTTTTTCAAAAAACTACTAACAGGGTTCTCCCCAGGCCCTTTTAGCTGGGCACACCACCCGGCACTTTTCAGCACCCACCCGGCTGTTTTTGGGTGGTTACTAAAGAGTTTGGTCACAATACAGGGGCTGCCACCCACCTACAATTTCTTCCCACCCGACTTAAAAAAAAGTCTGGGTTGAGCACTGTACTAATATGTCTTGTCTTCTTAATAGCAAATGATAGGAGTTCCATAGATGTTACTGGACGCCTAGGTAGCAGTATACGGGCCTGTTATGCATACTTTTTATTGCAGTAATGTGGAGGTCACCAGGAAGAGTTATTGAGGACTGTGGGGGAATCGGGAGGTACAGTTCTGAGGTGTCCGTTATCCAGCAAACTTTGTATGTATTGTAGAAGGGCATTGTGTTATGCTGTGTAGATAGTTGATACCACCAAAACTTATTTAATGCTTTCAAATGTATACACAATAGGTTTATGGTACTTCAATTTATTCTTTGCTTTTTTGTCTGTGTTTTGAAATGCATGGTTTCTTTAACACGGATACATTTTCATGTTTTTATGATAACTAAGATAACAGTTTATAATGCACTCAATTGCATTGTTCACCTGGCTCAAAAGGGAGACTGGAAGGTCAGCTAAGTTCTTCCGGTGAATCACTGTTGATGTAATTGAAGGTGGGGAGCTGGCACTTCTCCAAATCACAACCTCTCTTGCAGGTTGTGATTTGTTTTTCTGTAGGAAAAAATGTAACTTTATTGTGTGTATGTGACAAACCCGAGTTTGCTTTGGGGCAGAACAGACTAATCCTTTAAAATTGAACACATATGACATACAGTATGCATGATTTTCAGCTGTAGAGTTTTCAAAATGTATCAAAGATAAAAATACTGCATATATAATCAGAGGGTAACAAACTAAAATTAAATAAAAAAACACATAATAATAATAATAATAATAGAAAATTTGATCATTCTTAGTGTTATTTTGGAAGAATAAAATGTGTGTGTGTGTGTGTGGGGGGGGGGGGGGGGGATTTCTTTCTAATATTTAAAACAACAAATACAATGTATACAAATGTGTAATTGAAATAATCTATTTAACGATAACAGAACAAAGTGCAAAATGAAATGAACTGATCCTTAATATCTATATTGCCTGTGTAATTTCTATCATTTTTTTGTTTTGTTTTTTTAAAGAAAAACAAATACCTTTACTGTTTTTCTGTGCCTCAGATTAGAAAACATTACCTGCTGCATATGACCAATTTCCTTTGAAATATGTTGACCTGTTGTAAGGTGGAAGCAGATCCAATTAATAGCTGGTAGTTCTGTGGAATCCTGCTGCTGCTGGTGTACCTATTTCTTCTGAGTGTTCCAAATATAGGGCAGCCCTCCCTGGGGAGAGCCTATTGATTATAAAGAATAGCCGCATTTTCTCCTGCCTCATAAAAGGGAATCGTGAGTCTATTTTTAGTTGGCCTGAAAGAGCATGGCAAATGTGGAACAACACTTCTTAAACATTTGTTTGTGTTAATTTTGTTCTCTTGATTTCTGTTTATTGTGGTGGATTTCATATAAAAAAAAATATAATAATAATATTACAGTTAAACTTTTAAGAGGAAATAAACCCAAAACAAAAAAATACACCTATTTTTTATCCCGCAGATTTCTAAGGAGGTTTCTAAGTTTGGGTCCTGTGTCATCTAGGTATCTGTCTGCGGCCCGGAGCACCGAGTGCTGACATCTTCTTCTCTCTTTTTCAGGATTCTTCCTATTAAGTCACCAATCTCACACTATGCATGCACGAGATTGGGTAATGTGGATGGGAAAAAAGATGGACAATCTCACTGCGCATGCATGAGATCAGCAATTTCGTCCATTTAAGAAAGAGCTCTTTCTGCGCCTGCCCAAGATTAGGATATGCGCAGAAGGAGCTGCCAAGAGCCTCCCGGAATGTGTGACATAGGTAGCCCAGGGAGGGCTCTGCACTTCCCTTAAAGCCGAAGTAAATCACACTTCAATCCCGTAGATCAGTCTATCCATCGGAGGGGGGGGGGTTCTTCCATTGGGTCCAGCAACGTCCCGGTATCTGTCTTCGGCTCTGCGCAGAGGAAGCCCCAGGTGCTGCCATCCTCTCCTTTACTCTTCTGCATTCTTCTTCCTACGTCACCTGATCTCGCTATGCGCAGGTGCGAGATCAGGCAAAATAGATTGGAAAAAATCTTGCTGACCTCACTGTGCATATGTGAGATCTGCAAATTTTTTTCCTATTGATGAAAGGAGCAGCCAAGAGCATCCCGGGATGTGTGGCATAGGTATTCCAGGAGCTCTGTGCTCCCATTTAAAGGGTGTTGCGCTTAAAAAAATGTTTTTCTTTACATATAAAGATTGTCTACCCTTTTATGTAAAGTGAAAATGTTGAGTTTAGATACGCTTTCAGATAGAGATACCAGACACAGATTAGGGCAGTGCAGTTTTTATTAGTACATCTTTGAATCTATTTTGGTAAATGCAGTCAGTGTTGGTACCAGAATTTTGCCTGGTTTCATCCTCAGTTAGGGCGAAACGTGTCGGGAGAGACCATAAGTACAGTACTGACCCACATCTTGGACTCTTTAGTGAGAGTATTTTAAAAAAGTTATGGTTAAACATTGCCATGGCCTTTTTTACCAATTATGTTTTTAAGAAGTATATGTTTTAGTAACTGAAATAAAAGGTTTTATGTCATGCTAGACTTATTTTCTGCCAAAAAGAGCCGCTGTCTTTCCACTTTTTCTCTTCGGCAGATCTAAATCAGGTCTCCTTTCCTACCAGTACTTTGCTGTATAGAATAATTATGTAAACCTCAAGTAAAACAGTAAAATTATATTTATTTTGTCAACATATTTAGTTGTGTGGGGTTTAGCTTGAAGACAAGCCCTGAAGTCTAGTAGGACTAGCAAAATAAAAGACTTTACAAAATATACAGGAAGAAAAATGATATACATTGTGAAATTTACCAACCCAGTAAACTTGGATAAACATTTAGTGTTTGGATTGTTGTATATCCTGTATGCACTGTGTCATATCATTGAGTATAATTTTAATTTCTGTTTTTGATAGCATAGCAAGCTCTATTTATAAAACAGGGAATTTGGAATTCCCTCAAACATTCCCCGGTGGGGATCGATTACTGCCATTGAAACAGGGGGGGCGGGAAGATTCCCATGAGGGAATGTCTGATTCCCTGTTTTATAAATAGTGCCCATCATTTTATAATTTCCTTGAATTTGGGATCCGGAATGGATTTGGGAAGGTAAATCATTAGTGCAGACTTGCATTTAAATGTGTTTACATGCCCTTTTATGTGTGGTTAAATGTGTTGTTGACCAGCAAAAGTTTACCAGGCATTTTTTTTTCTACCACAGCTCCTAATGATTCTTTGCTTAAAGTACAGCGATCAGAGCTCTACTCAGCCATGAAAAACTTTAAGCAAGCTTTTAATGACGCGGATGGTGTCTGCAGAAAACAACCTCTCTGGCCTAAGGTAAAATAAGAAGCTCACAGAGAAAAGCATTTATACTTTTTTCTTAGACATTTATAAACCTTTTGATGTACTGAAATGACTCCAGACTTTTACATTTATGTACAAAGGGGGGCATGATCATTAATTTACACCCTTTAGTTTATTAGACTATAGAAGAGTTGTGGGTTGTTTGAAGCCACATCTTTTATGTTCAGTTGTTCTGCAGAAAAATGGCCCAAATTCCTGTAACAGCCAATCTTTTAATAAAGGCAGATATCAATGATGGAACTTGAAACCTGAGGCTCTGTAGACTTTAGATTTTTATTATCTTCCTGTAAGGACAAATGGGGAAAAAAATATTTACACCTTTACCTTTGTTTTCTCACAGTACATTGTCATTCATTTTTAATGGGCCCTCAGCCATATTCCAGTTATCATGGCACCTGCTTTGTTTTTATCCAGTGCACTGTGCATGTACTTTGGGGTACAATGTAAACTTAATGGCAGTGCAGTGCATACACATTGCATGGAGTAGCTTGCAGCAGAAAACTGATGTATTGGTTTGAAAGGGCCTGGGGGTCAATGAAGGCAACAGAGCTGCAGAGTAATAATTAAAAAGATATTCATTGGTTCCTGGTTGAGACCACATTAAGAATTGTAATATAAAACATAGCAGTGCTCAACCCAGAAATTTTGGCAGCCCCTGTATTGTAACCAAACTTTTTAGTAACCACCCAAAAACAGCCGGGTGGGTGCTGAAAAGTCCCAGGTGGTACGTCCAGCTAAAAGGGCCTGGTGAGAATCCTGCATAGGGAGTTGCTGAGATTGTGTTTCTATTAAAAATATGTATACATACACACATAAACTTGCTCAAAAAATGGAACACCAAAATCACATATCTATTCTCTGGGACTGCAATATTTAAGTTGAAAATCTTTCTTGATATACATTGTATAGATAAATTAACAACCCACTGGGGGCTGGATACAAGGATTTCAATAGATAATGTCCCATTGAGTTTCTATTGGATTCAGGACTAAGGTCTATGAGAGTCAGTCAGTGGCATCAAAGCCTTTGTCATCCAGGCTGTAAGAACACAATTACTCCAATGCAAAATACTAATGCTTAACCCCTTGTACCATCAATACCTAAATACCTAATATCCCACTCTAGAATGCCCTGCTAGCCCCCCCAAAATGTATAGGTTTGCTCCTGATCCCTAACTAGTGTAGACCTTAAATAATATACACTAAAAGTTTATGCTCAGGCATGTGTAAGGCAGAAGTGAAGCTAAAACACAGGACCTAGCAGTGTATTGAAAGGTGGTGTAGGATAAAGCTGGCCACACAGTTATACAGATATGCAGAAGTTTTCTGTTTTGAAAAGATTGATTATTGGAGCTCTCTCTCCTTGTGCAAAGTGACAGGTTGTGTATCTGCTCCCCTATAGTTTTCTGGAATCAGCCTTCAGTGAGCAGGATTTCTGGTTCCTATCCACATCTTTTCTGTCTACTCAGACTGTGACCAGCATCATGACATCTTCACTTTCAGAAGGGTATATCTGGGTTTGTAAATGCATTTGGTTCACACAGGTTAATAGAATTTGTTGTTGTTAGGGCATGTAGTTTTATTAGGTGTTTGTGCATTATACATGTAATGCTTAAGTACTGTTTACATAACTAGAAGCTTATTTTGCAGGTATCCCCACCTCATGTTTGCCCACCCCAAGCTCCTCAACACCCCCTGTATTATTGTCTTATATCATATGCGTTTCTTACTATGGTCTTTAATGTATGTACAATTGCTCTATTTTCATATTGCTCTTTCCTTTGACTGTACTGTTGGAATTTACTTTTTAAAAAAAACAAATAAAAAAAAAATAGATTTACTCATAACTAGAAGCTTTGACATTTAGTTGTAATCTCTGCTGAGTTTAAAGCTCAGATAATCTGTTTCTATGTCAGCAAACATAATGTCCTCATCTCTTTTCTTATGGCTATATAAGCAGCTCCTGAGGGAACCTTAAGCAATATTTTTCTTACAAAACTAAGGCCTTTAAAATAATGTTTTTTTACCTTTTATCTTAGACAGATAGCATAACTTCAAGTTAAAGTTGTTGAGTATAGACGCCTCATATACTTAGGTTTCCCCAGCAGTCAATACGAGACCATTCCACCTGTGCCTAAATAACCCCAGTACTTTTACAACAATGGAAATTTTTCCCACAGAAAATTGTTTAAAATGCACTTGGGATTATAGGATTTTATCGTAATATGGTGTTTTTCTTTTATATATTGGTAGCAGGTAACTGTTCCATTCTCCCAAAATTTGGTCCCTTGATTTTTAGAAGTGTGCCTACCTGATATACATGATAGAATTTGGCCATCTTGCTTCTTGAACTTGAGCAAGAATCTTGGTTCAGGAACATTATTTATGGCATATTACCATTAAGCAGATGAATCATTGGATTACTTTATGTGATTTTTCCAATAATAAAAAAACAACTTTCCTCTAATAATCCATAAAATTTGGTCTCTAGTATTACCGCATTATTACCCAAGGGTACCCCAGATTTTTCGGACTCCAAAGAAAGTTAGTTAGGAATAAAGTCCCATTCCAGGGTTTTGCTGGGGGGACTGCTCCTTTCTGTTTATGCTTTTTGTTTATTCTTTACCAAGAACCAGCCTTGTAATAGGAATTTTCTATCCATACTTTAAATCTTCTTTTCGCCTACTATTTTGTCAGACACATTACTTTTTTAATAAATGCAGGGGAAAACATAGGACAGAACTAGGTGCTACATTTTTTGGACAGTGTTGAGCTTTCCCCACTTATTTGCATAAGAGTGCATATACTTGATTATAATAGGAGCATAATGACATACTTATAGGAAGTTGTGAAAAGGATATGTCCTCTGAGCTTAATAGCTAGCAGAGATTAAGCCAGGTGGTCATAGAGAATGCTAGAGCCTGCTGCTGTGCCTGCACAACAGATTGGAAACCTATTAAAATCCACAAGGCACATACAATTGTAAGTATGCACACACTTATTAGTTTAACTCACAAGTAATCTTACTCGGTTAACCCACTAATTTGAATGGTTTTGTTTTATTGTTTGCAAATAGTTGGTTGTAATACCAGTGCCAATGTTCCTGCCTCTAGACCACATGTTTTGCCACCTTTTTATTTTCAGTGACCTTTTTATGTAATTTGTGACTGCTGAAAGCAAGAGATCATTAGTATTTATTATATCTCAAGAAAACATTATGTCCTTTGCCGTTAATGTAATCCTGTGTTCCAGTTTATTAGAAAGGATTATTTTTAGAAAGTGTGGTACAAGATGCTTGGTTAATCGCTGTTATAGCATGTCATATTGATCTTTGTATAGGGACATTATGTGAAAGCGCAAGCTCTGTCTGGAATGGGAAGGATGGAGGAGTCTTTGAAGGAATTTCTGTATTGTGTTGCTTTAAATCCAGAATGGAACTCAGTGAAGACAGAAGCACAAAAGGTATTCTCTACTTCCTCTCAGATCAAAGTTTTATAACAATCTTTACATCGGTTTGTTTTTATACAAAGTTCAAGTTTTTTTTGGGGGGGTAAAATTAATCTCTACCAATTGTTTTCTGTTAAACACGCTGTACTAATAAAATAAAAATAAAATATCTGTCCATAAGTGATGATTAGTGGATGCTGGAAAGTTATCATCCAACATTTTCATACATCTTCTGGGGATGCTAGAATGAAAAACGATTTTGCTTGAATTCCCAGATGAGGACAGCTGCCATTGTAAGAGGTCTCACTCTTCCTGCTGGATTTTTAGGTTTTGTTTTATGTTATGGATTAAGCAACGGGTGGAGGAGGAAACACCCAACAAGTGGTCAAGAAAAACCTGATAGATGGGAACAGTAGTAAGAACTATGACCATTCATCCTAGATTGTAATTGTATTGTATTTTATAGTATTGCTTATAGTGAAACTTACCTCCCACTGAAGTAGTCATATAGTACTTCTTTTATCTGAGTCTGCTTAGACTGCAGAAGATCTGTGTTTCCTTGACTCTTCACCCCCTTATATTCTAGAGCAGTAGGCAATCATTGCATTTAATTTATATTAAATACCCCTACTGGCTTCCACATAACCCTTCAGTGCCCAGATCGTTGTTTTTTGGTTCCAGAAAAAGATTTCGAGAGATGAAGGCATAGACTAAAAAAATCAAATAGTAAATGCAACCAAAGGCTAAACTAAGAGTTAACTTATACATACAGTTATATAAGAGGGGCCTAGTGCAAAAACTGGACTGTGACAATGACATTGTCTTTACAATGTATTATCAATGTATTAACATGAATGTGCATAGTATGGACATAAAGTAGTAGTTTTTAAAGTTTCTTTGTGAACAAGCTGTCTTTGCTGTTAAATGGTTCTGTTCTACTTGAATTAAAAGTTTGCCCAAACTTGGGTACACTTTTGCAAATTAAACTTATAAGTGAGCTCACTTCACAAAGTCAGTAATTTCACACATACTTTTTGCTTGTACAGCTCAGGCCGTTTTCAGAATAATTGGCTGTTCTCTTTGTCAAATGGGTCCACAGTTCTACTGACAAATTATAATAAAATGTCACAGCAAGGTTAATTAAATATTTTTATCTCAAAGGAAAAATTGTCTGATCCGTAGATTCACTGCATAACAACAATTTTGCTACTGGGGATATCGAGTGTGGTGATTCCAACTCTGAACTCAGAATTTGCCTATCACATACAGCAGGGGTCGGCAAACTCCGGCCTTTAGGCCAGATACGGCCTAACCGGTAGTTGTTCCGGGCTAATGCCCCCTGGCCGCTCCGGCCTAATGCCGGCCGGCAACCCGCGGCTCCGGAGCCGGCGTATCGCCCAGGGGGCGTTAGGACCTACCGGAGCTCCGTTGCCAACCCCTTGCAGTTGCTTCCCTATTTACCCCGGCCGGCGTTGATATTCTGCCGCCACGGTAAATAGAGAAAGCTCCCTGAAGGTAAATCTCTCCCCTCCACAATGCATATGTGGTAGTGGGCAGAGCCATTAGGGCGGGTCCAGGCTAGTGTGCTCCCGCCCCCTCCCCCCCCCATAAATGGCCTAGTGGCCATAAAACTTTGCCAACCCCTGATTAAGTTATAGGCTGCTATAACTGTTCAAATGGTCGGTAATTGGTTAATGTATTTTTACATGGGAACATTATAACAGTTACAGCTACCCCTATGCCTGCTGCTGCCTCTGCTGAATCACGTCCCCTGGTGGCATGCATGTTCCAGCAGTGGCTGGGTATGTCTGGGCAAGTCAGTGAGCGGACTTCAGAAATAGGTATATATGGCTAGATGGACCAAGGGCTTGTCTCTAGTGTGAAACCATCTTATTGGATAGTACAGCTAGGCCATAGCGAGTCTGTTTTGAGCTAAAGATGGGTAGGTGCAGCTGTCATAATAAACCAGACAATTATTGCTACATTTGTGGCAAATTTATCCCCCCCCCCATGTGATCAGATTTGCTTACAAATATTACTTTGGATGTGAAATTGGAGATGAGGATAAAAGCTGGGCACCTCATATCTGCTGTCAGGTGTTACGTTGGCCTAACACAATGGTTGAATGGGAAAAGGAAAAAAATGCATTTTGCTGTGGCTATTGTTTGGCATGAGCCAAAAGACCATCACTCGGACTGCTACTTCTGTATGAGTAAAATTGATGGGTTTTCGAAGAAGACTAAGTAAAAAATCGTCTATCCTGACGCTGCACTGTTTAATATGTTGGCGCTATATAAATCCTGTTTTTTATAATAATAATAATAATAATAATCATAATTGTGAATCTGCTCTGAAGCCAGTGCCACATGATGCAGAGAATCCAGTGCCAGTTCCTCCTACATCTGTTCTTACTGACCGTGACATGTTGCATGAGGAACAGGAGGATGACGTCGATGTTAATGAATAGTATGAACCCCAATTTGAAGGGGGTAAGCCACATTTTTTAAGCCAATCCGATTTAGATGATCTAATAAGGAACCTGTCTTTGTCAAAAGAGAAGTCTGAACTGTTAGCCTCCAGATTAAAGAAGTGAAATTTGCTACAAAAAGGAACGACAACTTTACACTTTCGTGAACGTCACACAAAGTTCACAGGTAACGAAAAACCTTCTGTTCCTCTTGCTCATGCCGAGGGAATGAAAGAAACATATGAATCCATGGAGATCATTTTAAAATTGATTAACTATTTAGAACACAAGTGAAACGTTTGGGGTGACCTGAAGGTGGTGGCATTCCTTCTTGACCTGCGATTGGGATATACAAAGTATATGTGCTTTCTGTGCCTGTGGAACAGTCGTGATGACAGCAACCATTACAAAGTGAAAGACCCAGACCTGGCCACCCAGACCTGAACACACTGTTGGCCAGTACAACATGAAGCACAAATCACTCATTGATCCACAGAAAGTTTACCTTCCACCACTTCATATTAAACTTGGATTAATAAAAAACTTTGTTGTTGCAATGGATCGTGATGGTATGGGTTTTCAGTATCTGAAGGACAAGTTAGGAAAAGTTGCTAAACTGAAAGCAGGCATTTTTGTAGGTCCCAAATCTGCAATTTGATGCGTGATGCCACATTCAGAGACAAACTCAACCCACTTGAATTTGCTGCTTGGGATTCATTTGTGCTAGTTGCACAAAATATTATGGGAAACCAGCGAGCTGAAAACCAAGCTGAACTCATGAACAACATGCTAACAGCATACCATCAACTTGGCTGCTGAATATCATTTAAAATTCATTTCTTACATTCCCATCTGGACTTCTTCCTTTTTTTTTTCTGCATAGGTGGACTAACATGTTATCAGACATCTTTGTTAAAAGGGTTAAAAAGGGAACCTTGCTTTATTTACACCTGTCCTTTTAGTGATACAGAGGGAGCTGTCCCCATCACCCTTCTCTATTCCTTCAGACCCGAATCTGTTATTTCAGATGTCAACTGGTTGGCCACATCTAAAAACAAGTAGCTTGTCAAATGAGCCATTTGTCTACTCTGTGAGCAACTTCATATATGTAACCATGGACAGGCAAGAATAGGATGGAATATACTACTTGTTTTTTATCAGCGCCAGTTTCTGGAGCACTTCGTGGACATCTAGCCTTTGCAATGATTTATTCCTCTACCTGCTGCCTCTGCTCAAATCTATGGATAAAAGATTAGATATGTAGAGACTGAAGCAGAGAGAAAGGACAAAAAAACATTAAAAGACATGGGGACCAACTCCCCCAATCCCCCAAAATGCTGCAAGTAAGTGCATGCTGGGATCTAGTGGAGTAATCAAATATTTCTTAGTCCACACTGCTCGTCCCTTTTTGTGAGATGAGAAGTTTGAATCATTCTGTAAATCTGCATTTACACAGGAGTTCTGTGATGCTAGAGAATAAGGCTAAATGATCTTTTCTGCCTTTATATATTGTCATTCGGATATCAATAACTCTGTTGGTCACGGTCACTGAGGCACAGTGGACACAATATGTAAGAGATAAAGAGAACACTATATTAATGACAAAAAATGGAACTATATCAACAAGACGCTATCAGAAGGTCAGGCTTTGAAAACTATACTTACAAGGAGCAGTCATTATAAGCACTATTTGCTTATAGCTTCTTATTTCACTGATTCCCCAGTATAGAATACACCATGCCAAGGACAGGTTCTGGTCAAGCTACATCTATTTTATGTTATAAAATACAACCTATTTAAAGTTATTTTTTTCTTTTCTAGTTAATATGTGAGATGCTTTTTCCAGCCTTTGAGAATGTACAAGCCAGTTTCTCAGCCCGTTCTCCTACACCTTACAATAGACTGAAGCCGGTCTTCTTCAACAACTTTAACTATTTTTCTGTGGAAGATGTGCCTCTGCCCGGAGGATCAAAGGTAGAGGATGGTGACATGTGCTTACACTCAATTGCAGTTGTTACACAATTATCTCTTTTGCAAGTTTTAACTATTTACCTGCTTATAGATAAACTTAAAATATTTATTAAGTTAAGGTAATGATACAACTGCCTATTATACATTTGGGTAATATTTTACTATTTCAATACCATAACTCCAGTGATAAATCTGCCCAGCTCAATAAGAAGGGTTACACACTTGAAAGGGTTACACACAGCATGTTTATTTTGGCTTGTTTCCACAAATTGCAAGTTATGAAACTAAGACATAATTAATAAACTGCCAACTCATAAAAATACTTTCATACCGATGTACTCTCTGCTAAAGCCATAAACAATGCTAAGAATTAGGGTTACCTAAATTGTGTCACTCCATATCAGTTTGTCAATGGGTACTGTAGGTAGTTGTACAATATATATATTATACACCTCTCTCCACTTAACAAAAATGTTTAGATGTTGCAAATGCTTTTTACTATTACTTTAGTAAATTTAAGTAATGTAGGCGAGAAAGGCAAGTAGTAACCAGGCCTCTGACAAACCAGAAGAGTTTGGCAAATATTTGTGGACTGAGGTTAGGCTTGGCCTCTGTTACCAATATATTATCTGTAGTGTATACAACTTCTTTCTTTGGTCCCCATGCTGTAAAGGTTGGAATTGGGCATCTTTCCAAATGTTGCCTCACCTACGCATACAGACTGAGCCACTTTATTTGCCAAGGCTGTCCGCCTTAGCCTCCTTCACCAATAAATTATCTGTAGTGTATACACATTCTTTATTTGTTTTCTATGCTGTTCAATGCTGCTGGTGGTAGGGATCTTTTCCAAATGGTGTCTCATTCACAGACATGGACTGAAGCACTTTACTTCCTGGAGCTGCTTTTTATTGCCAGTGCATTGATAGTGTGGACACACGAGTTGGGGGTCACCTAGTTCTAATTCAGTAATCAAATTGTTTATTGGACTTTTGTTGCTGGCTGCAGTTGAGAAGACCTGTAAATGGCAGCTTCCTTTTTCTTTTTTCTGTTTCCTTAAAACAGAAACTCCCATTTAAATATAGTATATGTTGTCTAACTACTGTTAGAAATATGTTAAAAGTATGTTTTGTCAACATTTGCTCCACGTGTCTCAGTAATACATTTAATGCTATGTCTTGCCTTTTAAAAAGCTTCTCTGTTGTTTTGGAGTTCAGATCCATCCCTATTATATCCAAAATTAGAAAAAAAACATGCAGAACATACAACATACAAACATTTAGGACTTGATATGCACCCGGCAGAACCTCATTATTTACAAATAAATAACTTCTGTGTAACCAAGTCATTTTTGTAATACCCTTTTCTAAACATATTTTTAATATTATTATTCAGTAAAACCACATTTACCATCAAAGTGTTTTTGACAGTATGAAATGTGTTTTCTTGGCAGGACTCGGTGTTTAGACTAACCAAAGCTTCTTTTGCAAAGTCTGATGAATTTCCAATGAACAAAAGTAATGACTGTCCTGAAGTATGTGGCCTGTCTGATGAAAAAGTAACAAAGACTCTCGGAAATGTCCTCTCCTGCCTTCCAGGAGTAGGTCTGAAGAGGAAACATCCTAGTACCTCAGAGGACGTTCTTAAAGCTGAGCTCCCTGCCAAAGCCATTAAGAAAGACGTAGGTAAGAAGTACCAGCAATTCACTTCTGCTAAGGAGCAATAAAGGTGATTGTAAGAAGTTGCCAGGCCATTTTATTACTTTGGTACAATACGTTAGTTAGGAAACTGGACAGTTGGCAATATTATGGTGGATGAGGATTTTATCTCCACTATTTATCCCCAATATTAAATTACAAACCCCACAGTTTAGTAATAAATGAGCAGTATTTATAAAATGATGCCTTTTTTTCCCAGATTATGAGTCCAAGTGGGAAGAATCTGCCTCACGGTCACAAATGAGAGCCATCCCCATGGATCTGGTGGATGCTTCTGATTTTGAGTGCTCTCTCTGTATGAGGTATGCCTGAACATTGTGCATTTTGAAATCTGTTGAATTCACATGTTCTGTGTACTGGGAAACGTTCATATAAAATGTTTATCATGAGTTGCAAGCTTCACACCCTGTCACCTATTGTTAACCTGGAGGTTTGGCTTGGTAGAAATTTAGGCTAGCGCAAATGTCAGTTTATGCACTAGAGCAATTTTCACATTTCTGCTATGGGCCTGTTTATTCAGCAATTATTTTGTCATTATGTATGTTCCCAAAGTAATACATTTACATTTGTTTCTGACACACAAGGCCGATTTTGTTAATATTGCCTTCAAAAACTATTTCCTTTTGCAAGCAATCTATAGAACAAAAGATGCAACATTTTTTTTCTAATTTGACTATTATCTGTTGTGTTGTTACTTTAGATCAAAAGCGCCAATTTTTTAATGTAATTTTTTTTTTTATATTGATACCAAAATTACATTTTTGGTATATTAGTATAGTGAAGTTGTTATTTAAAAATCAGTAGACTTTTTTGTGTTTTTTTTTATTTTATTTTTTTTAAGTAAAGCTACAAAATGGTTTGAAAGAAGAAAAATGTATAGGTTACATAAAATACAAAAAAGTTCTCATACAACCTTATACAAGGGGACCTCATATAACCAAGTACTTCAAGTAAATAACACACGCGTTTTGGGTGCTTACTTGAACCATGTACAAGTGCCCTTGCAGTGGGGCTTCCCAAGCTACCCAACTCAATCCCCCAACCCATTTAATTTTTGGTTGATTGGATGTTAAAAGGACTTCTTCTTGCCTTATCCCTTGTTCATCCTGGAGTCAGAACTTTGTTTTTCCTTCCAATGCTTTGGAGCTTTGACATTCTCACTTCCAATGCAAGGCTACTGGAACTGCATTGGATGGGAGGACATGAGTGCAGTGCTCAACCCAGAATTTTTTTTAAGCCGGGTGGGAAGACATTTTAGGTGGGTGGCAGCCCCTGTATTGTGAACAAACTCTTTGGTAACCACCCAGAAACAGCCGGGTGGGTGCTGAAAAGTGCCGGGTGGTGCGCCCAGCTAAAAGTGCCTGGGGAGAGCCCTGGAGTGTCTACAACCATTGCAGAGTTGGTCATAAAGGGCTGCAGGGGACTAGTTAGAGAGGAGGAACCTGCTGAAGTAAGGAAATAAGATACTGGATTTTTGTTTCTTTTTACATCCCCTCTAGACAAAAATGTTTTTTTAACCCTAGTATTGCCGGAAAGCCAGATTTAAGCTAAGTTCACATTTGGCTACTGCTGTATTACTGCAGTGCCATTACCAGTACATTGCATTACCAAGGTGAAATAAAATGGAAGAATATCCAAACCTGACTGAAATGCTACAAAAAGTACAAACAACCTCAGTAGTTATTAAGCAGGTAATAACATCTCTGAAGGAGTCCTAGGCCACAGGCTCGGCTCTGAGTCCCCCTCTTGCATTTGATGGTCCTCATTTGGTGTCCAAACGCAGTAGATGACTAATCCTGCCAGAAATTGTATATGGTCCTCAAATCGTGTAGACTCTGTGCCAACATGGAAAGAATGGACATATCCAATCCCTGTGTGTAAACATTTCCCAGGTGCCATACGGAAAGAACAGATCCAGCTGAATAGTTTGAGTCTGCTAGACCTGTCAGCTTTTGTTGAAGGCTACAGTGGGTCTCATGGTCCTCTGGGAAGTTCCTTTAAATCCTAGAGTGTCTTCTGGTGCCACTCCACCTAGGCAGAGGTGGCCGGGTAGAGAGTCCTCAGAAATGCCCTGCTAATTCTCAACAGAAAACACAAAAAACCTTGCAGGCAGTTGAGAATGTGAATGCAAATGAAAAAAAGAGGTTCAAGGTTCCTTTGCAGAATAAAAGTTGCTTTGAGGTCCATACCAGAAGTCATTTTAGGGATTCCCTTATTGGCACATTATTGCAACGACTGCAGTTTAAGTAATAACAGCCTCTGTTTTTTGCTAGGTCTGCAGACCCCAGGGCTTGAACTCAAAACTCTTAACTGGAGTAGAGGTCTAAATAGTGGTGACTTGACTGTCAAGGAGGCCATCTTACTGTTTACATCCTTCAGATCTTTTTTCAATGTCTTCCCAATCTTTATATCACTTTTTTTGGACTGGTAGCTGAGAAGTAAGCTTAGATCAGGCAAAAACTGGGTTCAAGAGAATAACAGCTGTCCAGGCAGGTGAAGATTGCACCAAAGAGGATTCATAGCATTTCAAATGGAATTCTGGGCTAAAAGTGCATCCATCACTAAATATTACAGGCAGTTTACTTTGCAGCTGATTATTTCCCTCTGCCTCTTTGGTGGATGGATGCTTGGGTGCCAATGTTGCAGTAGCACAGACTGAGGAACTCTACTTTGCTGTTGAAAAGAAGTGAGGAAGGCTGCTGTTTTTAGTTGCTTTTGTGTCGGGGGGTGTTTTTCTGGTCAAATAAAAAGAAACTAGAGGATGGGTGAGCACCTGACTGGCTTATGATCAGGGGAACAGAGCTTCTAAACAATGTGTACTTACCCAGCCACTATTTGTCCACATCCCTCCCATCATGTTACATTCATGTAAAACTGATACAATCACTTATTAGGGATGACTGAGAAATTCCAGACTGTTTTTGAAGCGACAGTGCCACCCTCTGATTTTACTAAATATGTAGGTAACAATGGAAAAACAGATGTGTTTTATATAAGGAAACCTATACTGAAAGAAAAAACTCAGACTTCCAAAGCAGACCCCAGTTTTTGGAAATACTAACTGCCTTACTAGCAGTTAATCTTTTTTTTTTTTTTTCAAAATATTTAGTCGCTGACCCATAATAGGTATGCAGATCACTCCAGACTGACTTCACTTATTGCATACTTGTGTTGGGTCTTTTGGCCAGAAAGTAGTAAATTTGTGGTCACAAACCACAAGGTAAGTAGCAATCGGCTCAACAATTGCAGCCCACTCTGTTTTCTAAGTGCACCTAAGCATTAAGAAAACCAAGCTGTTTAGTTCAAAGTAGTTAATTCTACAGTAATGGACTTTATTTAAAGTTTCTAAGAGATGAGTAGTTGTCATTTTCCCTCATCAATTACCTCATGTTTGGACATTAAAAACTGATTAAATACTGTGAAATTATTTTTTATCCAAATGTATGTTGATACAGAAAGTGTGTCCTTATATCTGGCTTGTTACTGATTTTTTGGGTCCTTTGACAAAATCCTATAGTGTGGTTTTATAAGCATGTGTATTTTAAAACTAGGCATAATAAAGTTTTAAAGGAAATAAGTCATCTTGCAATAAAATACTATTTTCCAACAGACTATTTTATGAGCCTGTAACCACACCATGCGGACACACATTTTGTCTCAAATGCCTTGAACGTTGCCTGGACCACAACCCACATTGCCCCCTCTGCAAAGAGAACCTGTCTCAGGTGAGTGTTGATGTTGATCCATAAGGGTTGAAGTATTACCATGCTAAATTCTTAATAGTCATACATATGTAGTCTTTCTCTTCTTTTAAATCAAGATTGTATAGTGTCAAGCATTTTTGAGAATGGATGTTTTCTTTACTTATGGGAAAGGAAAGGAATTAATAAAGTTAATTCTTTGGACTAGTAATTTTACAGAATATTTTCATTAGGCATAAAGCATGTTGTGAATGTGCTTATTGTTACCAAAAATACTTTTTGGTACGTTTTAGTGATATTTGCTCTGATTAAATTGTTCTGTTAGAAATAATTCAATTTACAACCATCATTTTATTAGAAGAATGTTGACTGTTGTATTCTTTTTTTTTTCCTTCAGTACCTTGCAAGTAGAGCATGTAAGAAAACACTTCTGACAGAGGAACTGATTAATCGATACCTACCAGAAGAACTAACTGAAAGAAGGAAACTGTATGATGAAGAAATGAAAGAATTATCAAAGTAAGTTTCTTATCTAAGTTTTCTGCTCTTATTTCACAGAGTAGGGGAAGTCAGACAAATATTTATAGCACACAGAGCGTTTCTGCACAACACTTTAACATAATTTTTCTGCAGTCTCTAAAATTTCAATAGTGACTTGGATTTAGTCTTGCATACAAACATGTATTTGAGACTTGAATTAAGTGTAGTTAGTATACTAATGTTTTGGATGAACATTTGTCTTAAAGTTCTTTTGGGAAAAAAAAAGGATGTGGTCCAAAAACTCTAAAGGGAGTAAAAAAAGAAATACAAAAAACATGTGTCCAGACTGACAAAGATAGACCTGATATTTCTCTACAGCCTTTTACAATTTTTCCAATTTTCTTTAAGTGATACTAACTACCACCTCATCAGTAAGGACTTTACACCATAAGATTGGACACCATGTAAAATATTGGCTTACTACACTAACAAAGAGCGCTGTGTTCAACTCAAAATCCCAGCACTACATGCAAGCCAATTCTACATAACTCATGCGGTAAAAGGAAGGCGCAATAAGGGCCTTACCTACCCATCTGTGTTGAAAGGACATTGGAGCAGAACGTGGGCCATGGTATTTACTGACCCAGCACATACCATTTTTAGACACGCATAAAGAGTGGCACTTCCAGCTCCCCCTCATCATGGAAGGTGATCCAGACTAGGTCCCTAAACTTCAGAGCATTCTTTCCATAATAATAAATGTACACCCTCTCCCAGCACTAAGTCTGGGCAATCCCACTTTCCCCTTCTTTATCTCTTCCTCACTGCCTCTCTCTTCTTCTATTCTGCCCCTATTTCTCTTACTCCCTCCATCTCACTGTCAGTTTCTCCCCCTTTGTCTACACTTCCCCCCTACTATCATGCTATTTAGCCTAAAGATGAACACTTATCCTAATTAAAGTTGTTTTTCTTTTCCTCTAATACAGTCTGAACAAAGATGTCCCAATATTTGTTTGCACCATGGCCTTTCCAACGATCCCTTGCCCGCTACATGTGTTTGAGCCACGTTATCGCCTAATGATCAGAAGGAGCATGGAGACTGGAACAAAACAGTTTGGAATGTGCATAGCTGATCAATTAAAAGGGTATATATAATGTATAAATGTCTTATATATTTTTTATTAAATTTGATGGCCTTTCTTTAAATGTGTATTGATTGATATTTGACAAAAGATTATTCAACATCTTTTTAATTTTTCTTTCATTGCTCATTACTTTCTTTGGGAACCCCACTGTTGATGTCTTTTTTCCCCCTTACTATAATAGCAATAGTCTTTATGATGCAAAACAATTTTTAGAAACTAGGTAAAGGGAAAAATTGGTAGAACTGGAAACTAACTTTAAATTTAGTGACCCTTCTTCAGTGTTATTTTGCAGCACAAACACAGATACTCAACTTTATTCTATTGGTGGTTTTGTATTTTTTTTTTGTCTTTAAAAGTTATCCTATCCTTCATAGGTTTGCAGACTATGGCTGCATGTTACAAGTGAGAGATGTGAAGTTTTTTCCAGATGGCCGCTCAGTTGTTGATACCATTGGCGTGAGTAGATTTAAAGTCCTCAGTCATGGACAAAGGGATGGCTACAACACTGCAAATATTGAATATCTGGAAGACAAGAAGGTATTACAAAATAAATAAAAAATGATTCTGATACATACAGCTGTTAAATGTCTATTCAATTACGTTGCCTGACTGAAACTCAAACATAGACAAATGACTGGAAGTATAAAATTATATCTAAAGCCAAAGTTTTTTTTTTCCTATTTTGGATAGTGTAGGAAGAGCTAAACGTGTTATTTTTGTTTACAACCTTTTCTCATTGGAGGGATTCTCTGTTACTTCCTGTCTTGAGGGCTCAACTGAAAGTGAGAAAATATTTTTTTTTTTTGTGTGAGAGAGAAATTCTTTTTTAAACAGTTGTTAGGAGAACAACATCATTGTAGAATTTGCCTTATATTTTTATTCTAGTGGCAACTAAAATTTTGGATTTGCACTGTTTATCCCTAGTGATTTTGGAGTGTTAACCCAATTCCTGCCTGAATTCTTACTTAGGCGGTGCATGAGTATTAGGAGCACATTGTAAAATTAAGCATTTCAGTAGCCCACAGGATTTCCATTGATCTAGTAAATGAGGAGATGTTCTTTTAGCAATGTAACCACTGGACACATGCTATTTTTTCATCCAAAATGGCGACTGTTCATCTCCAGTGACAGTCATCTAGTGTGGGTATGTAGCTTTAAACTGCTTTGCATAGAACTCCAGGGTAATGTCTTAAATTTCAAAATAATACAGAGTAGAAGTTAGGTCAGACAGCACTGAGGACACATTGCAGTTTCTGCCGGCAAACTCACAAGCATACTGGAACATGCAATCACCCGGCCATCTATACTTCACAAGGATATGATCATGCGTGTGACACAGAATTCCATTTTAGCCTATATCCAGTAGTATGTGAACATTAGAATGACTGAAAATCTACTGCTAGTGTTTGCTGTCTCTTGCTATTTATTTTCAATATGATCAACCAGTCATTATTCTGTCTCCCTGCTTAAAATATTCTTTTTTGGGTTTGACTGATTTAAGAAATGTGCATCATTTGATTCTCCCCAAATCAGTATTCCACCCCCATTTTACTGATAAATATAGTCATTTTTTCTGTCTCTCAGGTGGAAGGACAGGAATATGAGGAGCTTCTTCTGTTACACAATGCTGTCTATGATCAAGCTAAAGCATGGTTTACCTCTTTAAAGGACAATCTCAAAGCACAAATCCTCAACCATTTTGGGCCCATGCCAAGCAAAGAATTTGATACACAGGTATGTTTACAGTGGTTAAAAAAGTGCACATGAAGTTCACAAGTAAAGTATGTTATATTGTATGAGTGTACCAGGTAATCATACAGTCTTAAATACAGCCACATGTACTACAAGTGGTGTTTAATATGTGTACCAATCATGGGACGAGATTAAACTGATACCTCCTCCTCTTTCAGATCAGTCCAAGTGGCCCAGCTTGGTGTTGGTGGATGCTGGCAGTGCTGCCACTGGAAAACAAGGCACAGCTGACAATCCTGGCCATGACATCTTTAAAGGATCGCCTACATGCCATCAGACGTGTATTATTATTTGTCACCCGCAAAAGACCCAGATGACAGAGGGTATCATCTGGTCCTGTGACTTGTGTATTGTTTTCTTTAAAAAAACTTTCTGTGCACTGAGAGACATTTTTGTGACATTCTGGGAATTTTCCTTTGCTGTTTTTGTGAAAATACCATGCAGTGTCATTGAATGAACAACACTTCTACCTGGTTTATATCTAGCCTCCAGGCTCTTAGCGGGTACTTGGTTACTGGCCGGTCATCATCTCGTTAAAAAAAAAAAAAGAAGCTGGTAACTCATCCTTTGAACTGCTTTTTGTGTCAAATTCTGTATCCTATTATGTGTAATCTAAAGTTTGTTTAGAAGGGATAAGAGAGAACAATTATTCCATACCCTCAATTGTACCAGAAAAAGACTTGTCCAGGCATATTAATGAGCGTGCATGGGTTAAACAGATCATTACTTTCAGAGTAAGTTGACATTAGATAAAATTCAGGCAATTGGAAATACTTTATGCCTGACACCTCAATAAGCATAATCATTCATATCCCACGTGCATGGTTTTGTAGGGTCCACAGCGTGGAAAAAGTCATGCTAATATGCATTGACTTTTTCTAATTCTAAGCCAAAATGTACTATTCTGAGAAAAGTTCAGTTTAGTAATGATATGTACCAGTCTGTATATTCATTACTGGATTTATAAATGCTCACCATAGCAAGTGGCAAAAGAGCATCCTTGGATTTGTGGGCACCATTCCACCCAGGAAGAAGCAGTGCATGTGTGACCTTCAGGTTTTGACTTTACATTGTCCACTATAAAGTCACTGGTATGTGAACTGACCTGTTCAACATTTTCAATTATACACAATTGTCACCTGTGGGGCAATTAGAAAATGTCTGTCTGCCTGCTAGTAATATACTCACAATTAATAATATCTTTATTTTTATACATAAGTAAGGCTGCATTAAAGCTTTGTGTTTTTTTAAATTAATTAAGTCAGAGAGACATATGTACTTCCCTTATCATTGTTCCACAGATGAGTTTAGAAATTTTACACACATATTGCCCTTTACAGCCATGTGGGATATATATTTTTGGTAGAGAACAAGTGGGAAATCAGATGCATCTAAACCCTAATGGTAAAATTTTATGATTTTCTTCCAATAAACAACTTTAAAATTGAAAATTGTATTGAGCCTCTATGCATCAAACTGGTTATAATTTTAAAAAGCATGTCTGTTTTAGGGCCTGTGTTGATATGCTTTTGTTATTTGTGAGCAGGTTTTGCATTTCCATTCAAGACTGTAAGAAGTAATGCAAAACATACTTATAGGTTAGAAAGAGGTCAACTGCGGGTCAAATGTGTCAGTAAATGCATTCTAAATAATCTTAGAAGCATCCTAAACTGATGTCAGACTAATGCTATTGACACAAGTGCGAAACCAGTTGACAGAGGCCCATATTTATACAAGCAGGGAAGTTATTATTCTACAGATCTCTTGTTTTAGGTTACATAAAATGAAGTTGTTTTATAAGGTCTGGTGATCCAATGGCTGCACTACATTAGGACCATCTTTGTTTAATTTGACTTTAGACATGACTAAGGTTAATGAAGCTCTGCAGGTTGTTTGGTACATAACACTGTCCTGTTAAGTCGGAACCTGTTTCCTGTAAAATTTAATTTAGCCTTTTTTTGGACCAAAGCTACATGAAATCTGAGGTTGGATTTTATGAATATCAGTTTTCCATTTTTAATGATTATATAACTATCTGAACCCCAGACTAAGTTGTCAAAAAATCTCTATTTATTCATTATGGATATGAAGAACTAACATTTACTTTTGTCAGTTTTGCACACTTTTAACAATTGGCCACTAGGTGGCAGAATAAAAGCATTGAAATGAGAAATGAAGAAAGATTTAAATGGCTGTGGGTGAACATGCAGCTAAACTGATGGGGTAATAATTCATAAACATATCCCAAAGTTTTTAACTACTCAAAGTGTTGTGCAGAAAGCCTGACTAACTTTGTCCTAATTGACATACAGCTTTTTAACAAAAGCAGAGTTTGTGTTAGGTGAAAGCTTGCAAGCAATGTGGCTGTGCAATATATTGTTAGCATTCGTGTAGCATAGGATATTCAGGCCTTTTTTAGACTTATGGTTGCTTTCTTGCCATTCACTTTAACCGTTCGGATATGGTGTCAACGACAATTCAACCTCAACTGCACTCAACCTCTGTGTCAGATGGTTGAGAGCGGTTGATGTTGCTGTTTGCTGTGGGATCAGTGTTTTAAGGAAGTTGATGGATCTTTCTTAGTTTTCCAGCAGCAAATGCAACAGCTTTCCAACTGCAGTGAACTGCGGGTGAAGGTGGTTGCTTTCAAGTCAATGTAAGCAGCTGGCTGCTCAAGGGAGGCCAGAAGCAACGTGTTACATTCAGCAACCACCCGCATAAAGTGGTTCCCAACAGCTCCCATTCAGTTGAATGAGAGCAGATGGGAGAGCAATTTAGCAGCCTGAAGCCAGATAACTTTGAAAGGTAGTATGTTCTAAACATTATGGACAATACATGACCCAGTCGCTTAAATGGTTCAATTTACTAATATTTTTATTCCTTCTAATGTCTTTTTTTATTGTGTACCATGTAACAGGTAACACCTGTAAAAGTTTGGTTTTGTTTTCACAACCATCAATATTTTTTACCTGCTTTCAGGCTTTGTACACACTTCATGTTTATAAACTAATCATTAAATGTGATGTATTAATAAACATAGAATAGATTTTTGTGCCATGTTACTTTTTGATAACTGTAAAAGCCCACCAAGGATGGGCATTATTTTACAAGTAAACTATTAGGTACTGTAAGCCACAGCACCCAACACAAGTGTGATTACGGTTCATGGGATGCTAAGTTTTACAGAGAGTTTTTGTCATCTGTGTTGTTCTGTGTTCTTGTGTCTTTCAGTAGCTTGTTTGGTATAAAAAAAATCTGTTTTGTGTGTAAATAATCTTTTTGAAAACCAGCATTTTAAACACATGGTGCCTGTTCTTTGAATGGATTGAGTTTCTGTCTACATCTGTTGTGATTTATGTATATACATGTTTTACATGTCAGGTCATACATTCAGAGAAAGTGTACAAATACGCAGATCTGCATATGTTTTGATTATGTTTACATTCATCATCATTTAATAAAATTGTCACTGTACCACACTTCCACTATTAAGGAGAGGCACATCTTATGGATGTTTTACCATCATTGCTGTAACTGCTAAAGTCTTTGTTGTAATTCATTAGCCATATGTACATGTCTTCCCTGCTTTGTGCTTAGAACAGGAAAGGCGTCCACATTATTTTATATGCAAATGATTTTCTTAAATTTTCTTAAGTTGCAAAAAAGAACTGCAACTATTAATATTTCTCAGCAAATTATGACAACAAGACTTAATTTACCCAAACACACTTAAACCTTTAAAGATCTGCAGTTTTGAATTGTTCTGACCTACCTCCTTGCTGCTCACATGGTCCATGCAGGAGTACAGTAAGGAAGGCTTTTGATACAACCACTACTTTAGCTGAAACAGCAGAAGTGTAACACCAGTTTATAAAATATGCTGGTGGACAATAAGACTGTGGTAATAAATGTACCACGTGCAGCAATTCACTTAATAACCTTTCACCTAAAACTAAATTTATGCCAAAGCTGTTTCATATTTTAACTAGTGATCATAAGTAGATATCTTTAGACAAAACTAAGATCGATGGTGGTTTTCTCAAAAGTCTATCTTGACCTAAATCTGTTGCACCATTAAGAAGTCATCACAAGAGCCTCAGGATTACATTTCTATGTACTGGGATTGGACTGGTGGTAGCAATTATTAGGCTGTCAGGATTCACCAGAAGAATTAACTTATCTGGAACTTTAAAGTAGTTGCATCATGTGCACCCCTGTTAACACTGGTTCACAAAGTGAAACTGGAATGATTATAACACTTATCATAGGTAGTTTAGAGAATCCAAAGAAATCACACCAAATATTATTATTGGTTCATTGGTCAAATGACATGCTGTGTTTTTATATTGGTTTTTTGTTCAGAAGTGTTCTGCACTATGCATTGACTTTTATGTAGACGTCATGCAAACCTTGTTTTTTTTTAACTGCAATGTTTTGTTCTGTATGTTTGTTTGGTCCTGGAATTGTATGTCTCCAATAAAACTCAATCCTATCAAAATCATATATTAGCAAATTTGTATAGCCTTAGAGAAACCATAAAAACCTTTACAAAGGTGTACAAACATGTATGCTATGGTAAAACTCATTAAAACCATGGGGAACATTTAATTCATTTAAAAGTGAATTGTAGCAAGTTTTTCAGTACTGTGTGAAAACAATAAAAGCAATGTTTTACAATGTTTGCGTGTTTCAGATTTCTTCTTCAAATTCAAAGTTGTAAATGAAGATAAATGTTTATGATGGGATGGCGGCTGAAACCTGTGCATTCATATTGCTTAGTATTTGTAAAGGATTCCATGTATAAAAATTGCATTGTCTATATTTAGTTTTTTTTTTTCATGTGAAACAAAATACTATTCATCAATGCTGGCAATACACAATTATTTAGCCCATAAGTTAGCATATCACACAGACATTGTTGTAGGTCTAAGGGTATTCTACATCTAAATAGGATCTTTCTCTTAAATGGCAAATATACCTACATTCTTTGGACCCTCTCCATAATTTACCTATTCTCATTACCTATTCTCAGTAGGAGCAAATTATACCTGACAATAAAAAGATAGAACCATATTCTTTCTCCACACAGCATCTAGGCACGACTTTATTGTACTTTCTGTGAATCACACAGCCACTGAAATCTCATGAGAAGGCATTTTGCCTGTTCTGCATTCTGCATTCTGCAGGAATCTTCTGGAAAGACAGTGATGTCGCACTCGGCCAAAAAAGCATCAGGAGTGGGGTAGGTGTGATTCTAACTTTTTTATTTACAAGTACATTTATTTAACTTTTTTTGTATGCAGTGGCTAAATGGCAAATTTTACTACCATCAACACTTCTGTGTCTCTGTAGAGGTCACTACACTAGGTGTGAGACAGCCATGGTTTTAGATGCTTCTGCAGTGCACCGAAAGTATGGCCGAGATTTGGAACCGCAAGACCTGCCATACATATTCCTCATTAGGTGACCAAAATAGACTCACAAAACCTGTTTAGACCAGTGGCTGCTACCACACCGGCAGCTTAACATTTTACAAGCGACTGTCAGTACCAAACCGCTCACTACCACCTGGATTTATTTCCAATGGTTGCTGCAAGTATGGTGCTGTATCTAGCATCTGACCCATGGGTGCGGTTTGTGGGTGTAAGCATAAATATGGGAGGAAGCATTATCACACAGCAACCTTATGCCTTTCTGAACAAGTCCTTAGGATGTAAAGCCAAACATACGCTAATATAGAGTAAAAATGAGGTTATTTATAACCATTATAGAGTAAAAATGAGGTTCTACATATAAAATAGAGCATTTGGATACATTTAGAAACATGTTTGGCTGCTTGTCATCTTGATCAGGGGTGCCTGTGACAGGGTGACCACATAGGAGCACCACTGGTATACAGCTATCATTCTATACCGAGCAACACAAATTTGCAACTTCCTTGCAGTTTTTCATCCTTAGCAACTGGGCTGATTTAGTAAAGTGATTATTCCCTTTTTTATGCATCCTGCAGATAACATAAAACAATTACTGTTCACATGATTGGATAATTGAAGTAAATATTTACACAGTTTATTATGTGAAGATTCCCAACTGTTTAGTAAATCATTCTCAACATGTCGGTAATTGTTGTGTATCAATGAAGCCATCTGTTAACATTTGATGGGATATATGTAGGCATAATATTGCATGCATATTTATGGACTTACGAAGTGGGCTGCAGGTACTGGTACCAGTACTGACAAGGGCACAAACAAAATGCAAAAATAATGACTTTCCGTTTTAAAGTTTTGCGTATTAGGACATAATAATAATAATAATAAAACAAACACCTGCTCCTTAGCAGACCTTACAATTAGGTAAATACCAAGTGTTGCTCATTTGTATTATCGCCCCTCTTTCTTTGGTCATTGTTCATGCTTGTTTTTGCTGCTGTTCTTCTGTTGGTTGAAATTAAAAAATTAGGTAAAATATTAGGTAAATTAAGGTGGTAACTAACAGTAAGATGCTGTTAATCAAATGCACTTGATTAACTGGTTATTAGCGACTGTGACCACCTTTAAAAAAGCAGAAGTTATGGCAGTTTGTCAGTCTGTAGCATTCAGCATTCAGGTAATACAATGTGAAGAAGGAAAACAATGATCATAAAAAAGCAATCATTGTTGCCCAACAACCTGAAAAAGGGGATGGACAGTTCCAAGCAATATGACGTATATGAATATTCCACATAGTTGCCAATCTTTCCAGAACTGGACATTCCAGTAAATTCACTCCAAGGTGAGAACATGCAATGCTCAGAGAAAAAAACAACAACATCTGCATCTCTACACATCTTAAAGTGTGACCACCACTATAAAAAGAAGAAATTTAGGCAAGTTTTTTTGGTCTGGAGCATTAACAATTAGTTATCAATGATATATTATATACTTCCTATAGTTTTTGCAACTGGTCCTTTTCTTTAGGACTAGTTTAAATTTATTGCTCAGAATTCACAGTCTCATCTAAAACTATAATTTGAAATGTTTTTTCATCAACACCAAAAAATTATACAATACAAAAGCAGTATAAACTGTTTATTGTAATGTATTTGTTACACACAACAACCTATATTACAAACTGTCCACTGCTTTGTCCACAAGAGGGCACTTTTATACAATTTATTTTTTATTTTCTTTACTAATGGGCCAATAGATGCACAATAAACATTATATATATGTACATACATACATATACACACATACACATATACATCACAAGCATGACTTTTATAGATATTTTCTGTGACATCTCCTGAAATATTTTATTATGTGTTCCAGTGTTTTACTGGAAAAGCTCTCCCAAACTGGAGATGATAGACTTTGATTGGAGAATCTGAGTGATCCAGAAAACCTATAATGGATCTGGTCCAGGATTGAAAACATTTGTCAAGTAGCAAATAGTAGCAAATGATTTTTAAAAATTGATTTTAGGTTTGCCTTTACCGTGATAGTCTTTTCCAGTCTTGGAGATGTTTAATAGGACCTGACCTATATAGTGTAGTCTATTGTTGCCTAATATGACTCCACCACACATAGAAAATGATTCAACAAATAGGTAGAGTTGAACAATTACAAATAAAATTACAGAAAATTACAGAAACTCCACGTACACAGCTTCTATCTATGTTACAATAAAAAATGTATATCTCCTTTATTATTAAAAGAGCTTAACAATATCTGTTAAATCAACACTAACGTTTTAGCCAGTAAAAAAAAAACCTTGTAGTTTGCTTTCTTCTTTTTGTTGAATTTTTTAGTAACACAAAGTCTGGATACAGCGATTCCCAAATCAATTGATTTCCAGTTTTTAATTTTGAAATCATGTAGAGTTAGGCAAAGTGTTTCTATAAGCTAGGATACGTCCCAGCAGTTTGGTTAATTCAGGTTAGCTGAACAATTTTTAGCTATAATGACCTTCAACAAGCTTTCCCTTACTGCCTTGTTTCTCTTTATGTGGCCTTTAGTGCTATAATAACCAAGGTATTTCTCTGGTCGTGTTAGCTGGGCAGCAGTGGCTTGGTCAGGCAATTTTCCAGGTTTTATGTTAAAATATTAATGTACTAGTGAATGTATGAATTCTAGTTTATGGCCTGAGGCCATCAGTATGCATCACCATGCAATCCATAATTATTTTAGCTAAACATATATTATTTTGTTTAAATATGCTATCGCACTAGAAATGATTGTGTGGGTAACAAGCAGAAAAGGAAGTGATTACAAATCACTATAGGATGATGCAGAGCAGTAATTTACCATGCAAAATGAGAGAAGAAAGGAAAGAGGAGGTATAAAGTCAGCTTTACACTGACGTGGGTGGTAAATGAGAAGGGAGAATGGGAGAGAACCATAGGGGCGATGGGAAAGCAGAGGGGAAGCTGACTAGGAGGACAGATATAAGGTGACAGCTAATCCATGGAATATTGGAAAAGGCCGAGAATTAGCTCAATTGGAAGCAAAAAGTCAGGTGGAAGAACATGAGCTGACCAAGTAACAGGGAGAAAGTTGAAAATCATAGATGGGAGAAGAGTAGGATCACTAACTTATTAAGGACAGGGAGAAGTAAAAGTGAGGTGTAAGTATGAAAAGTATTATGCAAATCTGGGCTATCAGCATAGGGAAAATCCAAATAGAAATCAGAAACAGACAGCTGGATATTTCACAAAAATGTAATACAATTTTGGTGTTTCAGCAACTGAATCCCAACTTTTGTGTGACAGTATGCCTACAATACAAAAAAAAAACATGTGTAGGGACTTCCCTTAAATCAGAAAGAACCCTTTTCTTTACACAGAAGGTCAACAAATATTTAAAGGAAGAGTGGAGTGAAGATAAAACTATGAGCTATCTTAAGCTATCTTCCATCCAAAGTTACGGCATGACCTACAACAGAGGATGACCTATACATCACAAGATGCTCATAACACACTTTTGTAGCAATTTTGTCACCTACAGTTGTTAAGTGATGGACAGAAATATTTTAGATTATGTTCTCAGTGTATAGGCTCATGTGTAACTGTGACACCCACTATACATCACAATGATGGCATAGTGTAATAGGGGCTCTACTCTGCTAACACCAGTGTAGGATGGGCACTATGCCAGTGGTCGCCAACCTTTTTGGACCAACGGACCACTAAATTTACAGGCTCTGGACTGCGCATGCACTGGGAGCCGGGTGTCACTCAAAGGGGAAGAAACTTCACACATAGTGACGACATGATGCCACTCTCCCATCGCAGGCTCAGACCTGTGGGGGGGGTTGTGACTGCCCAATTTCTCCAGTCTGTGATCCTTCACCTGACCCCGCACAGTAAAAGTGTTGGGAACATTCTGTTTTTTTTTCACAATATTATAGCAATTTACCCAAGTTAAGAGTTAGGTTTATATACATGGTAAGTGTAACTAGGTACAGCAGATGATTGCACGATAAGCTGTATAGTGTGAATATAAATGGTAATCAGATTCCAATATATGGGGCCTTTGCTTCAGACGTGGACACTAATGAGTTCTCTGGAGAACAGATGCAGCTGCCGTTTACAGTGACACTACCTTTGTTACCTGCTGGAGAATAACAGAAAGGCAAAAACCAGACAAAAGACTGGAACATAACATCAAAAACTCCTGAAATCACCATTAAAATGCCTTGATGTACAGAAAATTAAAAAAAAAAACGTCTTAAACAAGGTCAGACAATATAAAACTACAACCAATATCTTATTGCGCCACCAGCATTCTTAGGGGTATGTACTAACAGACAGGTAGCATCTTGAAAGTGAGAATAAAACAGTTTGCCCCAAGTTGTGACATGTCTGGCGGATGCCTCCATTTTAGTCATTTTTTTTGAATGATAACTTGACTCCTATTATGTGAGATTTTACCTTTTTTCCAAGATAATGAGTTAAATAGGCTAAATCATTGGCCATATGTGATCTTAAATACTAAACTGGTAATGAATTAGTTTGACTGGATTAATTAAACAAAGTGAGATATTACAGACTCTCAGCTGATGCAAAACATAATGTTAAATGCCAGCCCCAAAGTTCTTGGCTTAGTATAAATATATATATATGGGGGGAATGGGGGGGGGGGTCTTTTTAGGCAAGCAATAGTAATTGTTTTTACTTGTGTATATACAGTTAGGTCCATAAATATTTGGACAGAGACAACTTTTTTTCCAATTTTGGTTCTGTACAGTACCACAATTAATTTTCAATGAAACAACTCAGATGCAGTTGAACTGCAGACTTTCGGCTTTAATTCAATGGGTTGAGCAAAAAGATTGCATAAAAAATGTGAGGAACTAAAGCCTTTTTAACACAATCACTTCATTTCAGGGGCTCAAAAGTAATTGGACAAATTAAAAAGCTGTAAATAAAATGTTCATTTCTAATACTTGGATGAAAACACTTTGCTGGCAATGACAGCCCGTAGTCTTGAACTCATGGACATCACCAGATGCTGGGTTTCCTCCTTTTTAATGCTCTGCCAGGCCTTTACTGCAGCGGCTTTCAGTTGCTGTTTGTTTGTGGGCCTTTCTGTCCGAAGTTTAGTCTTCAAGTGAAATGCATGCTCAATTGGGTTCAGATCAGGTGACTGACTTGGCCGTTCAAGAATATTCCACTTCTTTGCTTTAGTAAACTCCTGGGTTGCTTTGGCTGTATGTTTTGGGTCATTGTCCATCTGTATTATGAAATGCCTCCCAATCAATGTGACTGCATTTAGCTGGATTTGAGCAGACAGTATGTCTCTGAACACCTCAGAATTCATTTGGCTGCTTCCGTCCTGTGTCACATCATGAATAAACACTAGTGTCCCAGTGCCATGGCAGCCATGCACGCCCAAGCCATCACACTGCCTCCGCCATGTTTTACAGATCATGTGGTATGCTTTGGATCATGAGCTGTTCCACGCCTTCTCCATACTTTTTTCTTGCCATCATTCTGGTAAAGGTTGATCTTGGTTTCATCTGTCCAAAGAATGTTTTTCCAGAACTGTGTTGGCTTTTTTAGGTGTTTTTGAGCAAAGTCCAATCTAGCCTTTCTATTCTTGAGGCTTATGAGTGGCTTGCACCTTGCAGTGCACCCTCTGTATTTACTTTCATGCAGTCTTCTCTTTATGGTAGACTTGGATATCGATACGCCTACTTCCTGGAGAGTGTTGTTCACTTGGCTGGCTGTTGTGAAGGGGTTTCTGTTCACCATGGAAATGATTCTGCGATCATCCACCACTGTTGTCTTCCGTGAATGTCCAGGTCTTTTGGTGTTGCTGAGTTCACCAATGCTTTGTTTCTTTCTCATGATGTACCAAACTGTAGATATTGTAGCAATTTCTCGGATGGGTTTCACCTGCATGGAGAGCTCCTTTGACTGCATGTTGTCTGTTCACAGCAAAATCTTCCACATACAAGCCCACACCAGCCCATGAAATAGCCTTTGAGACAATTGTCCAATTACTTTTGAGCCCCTGAAATGAAGTGATTGTGTAAAAAAAAGGCTTTAGTTCCTCGCATTTTTATGCAATATTTTTGTTCAACCCACTTAATTAAAGCTGAAAGTCTGCAGTACAACTGCATCTGAGTTGTTTCATTTAAAATTAATTGTGGTAATGTACAGAACCAAAATTAGAAAAAAGGTGTATCTGTCCAAATATTTATGGACCTAACTGTAGGAAAATAATACGTCAAAATTGCACTTTAGGGCCAACAATGGCACTAGACAGAATTTAACTAAGCAAATAGTAATGTCAACATGGTTGAAGTAGTCAGGGACAGTGCAGTTCTCTCTGTCCCAACACTTTTCACTGTGTGGTTCCTCAGGGAAGGTAGACACTTGCAATGTGGTAACAGACTAGGACATTCCAAAATTGATAGGGAAATCAATGAGAAGGATGATTAGGATTGATGTCCAAACTATGCAAATTCCAATATGAAAGGGAATATCCTAAACAGTGGTAGCTTTGACTGGATGTTAAACTCAAAGCAAAAGTGCAGAAAATAGAGACAAGAATCCTGTCTCTAGCTGCTCAGGTGTGTAATTTATGCTGCTTAGTTTGTCTGCCTAAAATGAAAGCCAGGGCTAACATAGAAGTTATGTAAAGTGCAGCTTTTAGCACCAGCCAATACAAACTAATGTACAAGTGTAAAATATGGGTCTATAAAAATGGGAAAGAATTAAGCAATAACGGAGCCCTGCCACAATGTTTCCTATAAATTGTAATTTCTCCTGAGCTTAAAGGTATGTTTAGGGCAGCCTTTCTCTACCTTTTTAACATGGGAGAACCCCTGAAATACCTTTCAGGTCTTCACGGAATCCCTTCTATAATATATTAATTTGATGGCCAGTAGAATGCATTGCTGGCCAGTGGGAAGTATTTTACTTTCACAGATAACCAATAATATTATTGGTGTCACCTAAAGTCACGTCAAAGGTGCAAATTACTCATAGCTCAAAGAACTCTCAGCAACCTCTTGTGGAACCCTGGGGCCCTGGGGTTCCACAGAACCCAGGTTGAGAAACACTAAGGGTAAGTGAAACTGAGCATATCACTGCAGCACTCTTGCTTGAGAATGCCCATAACACTGGCCACACTTAGAGTAAATTCAT
>NC_092858.1:69042126-69059582 GCF_032062135.1 Pyxicephalus adspersus | reverse complement strand
TATTCTATATTTCTCTGCTCTAAGAGCCCTTTACAAATGTAGAGGTTAAGACTCGATTCTTCAACTCACAAATATTGTCCTTGTATCTATTCAAGTCCTTAAATTGAACTGCTTTCCACTATTTACTATATGCAACATTTATGTGTTTATGTAAGTTCTCTTCCTAAGGTTTCTACCATAGCCGACATTCTCTGTATCCCTTATTAAATGATTTATCCTTCTCTGCACTTCTTTGTGTACTGGCACAATTATGGGTCTTATTCATAAATCAGTGGTATGCCCAATTAATAGTTTTGTATTAGAGGCTATGCTGGCATATTTATAGAAGCTCTAATGTGTGTGTACTATGCTTGCTGCTGTACTTTTGATGCAAGTGAAGCCCTATCATTGAAGAGTGCAGGCTACACAAAATCAAACATTTCTCACTTGATTCTGCATTTTAGAAATAAAAACCTTAACTTCAGTGTGGATTATTGCTACTAATACCCTGCAGTTGGGAAACCACGCTTGTTTATAGAGAGGTCGCTTTGATTTCACTTCTGAGTCTTCACCTGTTCAAATACTAGATAGTATTTTCTCCTCTCGAAGTTTTCCAGTTGGCATTGCATAGTGTTATCTTGATCGATGTAGGAACTGATCATTTTACCTGCAACTACTGTACATTGCTGAGCACCACAAAAAACATTACAGGACCCCCCAAACTGTTTTCATTGCAGTCTAATAGGAATTTTCTAACTACATACATATTCATACTGTTTAAAGTTTACAAAATACACCAACATCCAAAAGTAAGTTGTGATGCATTTGACAATGTGAATTTATAAATGTGGGTTATCAAAATATGCCCCTTAAATAGTAAACATGTAGCAGTAAATTCTGAGGTCTAATTGAACTACTCTTACAGTAAGCATAACAAAGTAACAAATGCTCCATAATTTAATGACAGATATTGCATACAGAATCGATGCTGGCTGAATTGCCTGAACTGTATGCTCAGCAAACCCTAGGACTATGACAACTGTTATTGTCCAACATTTAGATTCGTAGGTACCTCTAGTTTTATCCTTATTGGATTAGCTGAACAAAATGGCAGGAGCCCACCCAGTAGGACAGAGCTTCTGTCATTACGTTCACCCCTTTGCCAATCCTAAACACATCTGTCCCTGGATGCTACCTTACAGAAACAGACAAGGCATCATAAAATAAAGATAATCTGTCTTTTACCCATCCCTACTTTGCCACAATTACATATCTGCCTTCATTTGTGTATTACTTTTGCCCATCTCTTGGATTGGAAACTCTGTTGAGCAGGGCCCTCTTCTCTTGTGTCCTGTGTCATTGTTTTTTTATGTAGGCTTGTCATTTGCAACCCCTATTTAATTCACATCCCTGGTTGGGTTGCCTATTTATAAATAAGTCGTATTAATGATAACATTATTAGTGAATATTTATACAATAGGAACAGTTTTCTGTTCTGAAATTATAATGATATTGTTCATGAAGGGTATGTAGTTCGGACCATTAAGGTAAACAGGTGGACTGGCAGAAAGTGTACCTGAACTACAGACGTATTTTTAAAATTTAAGTTATTTCTATGAAACTTACCTTTACTTTGCATCTGTATAGTTCCATTCCTGAGATATTCCCATTTCAGTCTGCATGCAGTAAACAAACAAAGTAACAGTATGTAGCTAATAATGCTTCAGAGGATAACATTATTTATTTAAAAAAGACATTCCCTGGTGGGAATCAATTACTGCCCTTGAAACACATGGACCTGGTGGGAATCTTCCAAGTTCATGTGTTTCAATGGCAGTAATTGATTTAGCACCAGGAAATGTTTGAGAGAATGAGATGAGAATCAGATTTCCTGTCTTATAAGTAGAGCCCTCACTTTAATGCCCCCACATCTATTATGGTTGTAGATTTTTTTTTTAAATATTATGAGATTAAAACATGCATTGTTATTTTTTTAAATCATAATTCTTTATTTTCTATTGGATTAGAAACAAATTCAGTAACACGCTGAATTATTTATTATTTTTTACACATCAATTTACCATAGTACTTACAAAGTGATTTTTGTCTAATTTGCTCCTTAGACACCCAGAATCTGATTTTTCTGCACAGATCTCCAAATGTTTACTTTTTCAACAATATTCCATGTTACCACTAACAAAATAACAATAAATAATTTCCGTCACATAACCAAATCTTGCTTTTTTTGTTAAGATATTAAAAATCAAATTGAAGACAGAGTACCTGGATAATGTCCAAGAATTACATTTTGTTTGCTCAGCATACACAAGTGTTATAATACAGTAAAAATTGTAATTTATTTTGATCTGTTCAGTATCAAGAAAAGGAGAACAAGTGGAGCATGGAGATTGCAAGACCGTGCCCAGAGATTTATTAACAACGTTGTTTCAGAATATTCTTTTATGCTGTGAAGTTATTTATTCGAAAACAGGTCTGTTTGTCTCTTTCTTTCCATATAAAACAGGTATTTATTTGGGATTGGTTTTAAACTAGATAGACAAAATTGAAGTGTACATCTTTTCCGTGTCATAAACAAACTGTTTTCCTTGCAAGGAATTATTTTAATCTGTACGCTGATAGAAAACCAATTTTACATCATCAATCTACACTAAACATGATTAGAAACACTCCTATCTTTTCAATCCAAAAATGTTTCTTCTGAATGCATTATTGACTGCTGTGTTGAAGGTTTTCTAGAAAACATTGAGCCTCCTTTAGCATTGGTGTAGCTAACAGCCACAGGGCCATTGTTTACAAATTTATTGGACCACCTGTGGTTTATAAAACTTTGACAGTCTCATAACACCCTGAAGGTGCAAATTTTCTGGACATATGGAATGATACAAGTTTAATAAGTTTATATGAGTCATACAGAGGTTACAACAAACAGGATATGCTAGAATGAGAAATTATTGTGTAAATCTTTTAGCTTGTAAACATATGAAATTAGTGATCATTGTTGGCCATCCTGGACCTTTTGGCCCACGGGCAAATGCACTTTCTGCACACTATGCCGTATCCAGCCTTTAGGCACTTACTATGCCGGCCTTGGAGACCCATAGAGATAATATTCAACAGATTAGCACAGTTTACACAAATTATGAGCAAATAGGCTAATTTAATACTAAACTGTGAGCTTTGAAATGTAATATTTTGGAAAAGATGTGGGGATAAAATCATCTTCCGCCATAATACTGCCAACTGTCCGGTTTCCTAACTAACTTATCATACTGAAGTAATAAAATGGGCTGGTAACTTAAATATACAATCTATGACATCTATAATGCTCCTTGACAGAAGTGAATTACTGCAGGTAGTTCTTACCTTTCTTGATGGCTTTGGCAGGGAACTCATTCTTGTGAATGTTTCTTTGAGGTACTGGGATGTTTCCTTTTCACATCTACTCCTGGAAGGTAAGAGAAGTCACTTCCCAGAGTCTTTATTACTTTTCCATCAGACAGGCCATATACTTCAGGACAGTAATTATGTTTGTTCAATTGACATTCATTGGACTTTGAAGCTTTGGTTAGTTGCTATAGTTTGTGTAGCTGTGGAAACATTAAATGCAAGGAATTATGACTTTTGTTTTTAGATTTTTATTTTATAAATTTGAATTTTTTAATTTAAAGCAACTTTGAATCTATTACTGTGATTATACATTTAGATTTGTCTTGGCACCCTACCATTTGGGTACTAAACACACAAGCATTATTGCCATCAAGTTTAGACAACCCTATCTCAGTCTCCCCATGTCAATGTGTTGTAATACTATCAGATTATACAACAGTTTGGTCCAACTACTTAAAAAAACACCACTGTAGATACAGGTACAGCTTGAAGTTAAAGAAAAACTGTCTCTGAAAAAAACAAGGTCAAAAAGGATTTATTAAAGTATTTGAATGCTGATCCTAAAATGAGAATTCAGCTGATGAGAGAGGGTATATCACCAAAGTCTTTTGGTGAAGGTTTCCTTTTACTTCTTAGTTAAGTAAGAAATTGAATAAAAACCTTTTTGGGAATCAGAGACTCCTTGGTAGATGTATATGTGATTACACCTACTGAAAAAAAGAAACAAGAGCTACTTATTTCAATTAAAACATAAAGGTATATGAGAATGATTGTGAGTTCCCTTAAAAAAAACAATTTCTGATTTATATTAATGTCTGTTAATATGTGTATGACCCATCTGGTCAGAGTTGCCTGACACATCATAGACCTTCATGCACACAGGTGGCCTAGCAGTTCACTTGGTTAACAGTCCTGTTATCAAATCAGAAGAATTTAATTTCCACTCACTGCAAAGGTGGCACAACTGTGTAAAGCAATACAAAAACTGACGTACACTTCACAAAAATTACAGCACATCACTGCCTTTGATAAATTATCCTTTTTTCTGCTTGTTCCAAGCTTGTGTCAAGAAAAACATAAAACCAGTCATGGGAAACAAAATGAAAGCCTTACCAGATTTTAGGGTCTACCTCTAATAGTCCTGTCTGCCCTTTTGAGAGTGTCTTAGCAGATTGCTGCTTTGGTACAGTATGTATTACTTCTATTTTCAGTTCGTGGTGTACAAAAGAAACTGATTCAAAGGGCTGAGGAATAACACAGAATGAATTGAGATGGAAAAGGCCCAAGATGTTCCCTGAGTACAAATGAGCATCTGTGCACGAAAAAAGAAAATAACTGCAAAGGTTTTTTTTTCTTTTATTTTCCAGGAAGTGTCATGATGAGAAAAATGATACAGATAAAGCTTGAGCAGAGATGCTGGTAAAGAATGTCCTGTCTGAACCGTTGTAGTGTTAGCCTGGGGACATTTTTAATTAGGATGAGATTGCAGTTCTTTTTTTCAGGCAACTCTAGACGACATGCTGACTTTGAAAGCACAGGCCGTGCCGGTGCAGGTCCTCAGAAAGGTTAGGGGGGGGGATGCGGGGGTGCTAGTTTACTTGAAAAATTGCTAGAATATTCAAAAGCGGGAGCAAAGCAAAGCCTGGCAATTACAAAACATAATGCTGCGGTAGAGGCACTGTGGCTGCAAATTATCCAAAAAAATTCAATACACAACACTCTTTCCTTAGAATTATTGTATAATTTAATTTTAGAATGGGAAATGTACACAGCCACAGAGTAGGTACACTAAAAGACATTTTAAAGACTGAGCCTGATGAATTACCCAGTCTTAGCATAAATAGGCAAAATACAAATAAATACAAACTAAGAAATATGAGCAGAGGAATTATTATCAGAACATTATTTATCCATGAAACTAAAACATAAAAATTGACAATAACAGCTGCTGCTTAGGAGAGATGATTTATTAACCGTAATATTAACATTTTCTAGTAAAGTTAATACTAAATAATTTAGTGAGAACTGTGATAAAGAGAGTGACTATAGGAGCCCATGGGGCATGTAAGTAGGGGCAGTCTATGCAAAAATTGAAATGATGGAGTTAAGTGTATGTAAATCTTCCTATGGCCCTTTAGGCATTAGGGTTGGGTACACAAACAGTAACCAACCCAAATATAAACTGCAAAAATCTATACAACATAATTACTCTTTTTTAAAATCTATTTATTTACGTGACATTAGCAATTCATTCCTCTACCTTTGGTATGGCCTTAGTATGTAAATGGGGCAAAGTGACAGTGCAGTATGTGTTCACATTTTTGTTCTACATTTCATGACATGTCAATCACCAAGTTGTGGTGTTGGAAACTTGAGGATATGGAGAACACGGCCTTTTGGAAGAAAACAGGATCATGGGTATTCTGGTGGCAACATTTCATGAGCTAAATAAGCCTACAGAGTGTTGCCACTAGAAATACAGAAGTAAAAATAACAGGCAAGTTAACCAGGTATCTGATCTTTACTGGAACATTTTACATTAAAAAATTGAACACATAAAAGGGCACATTTAGGAAGGAACCTTTATGCAAAAATACTTTTAGGAGGAAATACAACTTTGTATTCTTTAACCCAGAAGGTCTGTTCTCTTGCCACAGCGATTTGGCTTTATTCACTAAACAACATTATGTGTTCCTTAGGTAAATTAAGTCAGCAGGGAGATCTTGCTGCTGCAGCCCAAGAAAGGTATAAATTCATTTTAGTGTTATGTGTGGGATACCAGTATGGAAGGATGTATTCTTAAACGCTTACATTTGTGCTATATCTGACAAAAATATACTTTTGTGGAACAAAAAAAAAACACCTTTACTGGTAAAAAGCTCTCGATCCCTCCACAAACCATGCCAAATGAGTCCAGCCCTGTCTCAACTTCTCTCTTCTTTAAAGTATGAACGGAACAACAGGCACGGCCATCTTCATTTTCTCTCTTCTGGGTTCTTCTCACGTCACCCAAACTCACACTGTGCAGACACGAGATCGGGTGATCTGTCTTCCTGGAAATGTGAAACAAAAAGTGCATACTTAGCATACGTGAAATCAAGTACTTTCTTTTTTTTACATTATGGAAAAGCCCCTGATGGCACAGAAGGGGAAGCTTGCAGCCTCCTAGGACATGTGATGCAAGTATCCCAGAAGTCTTCAGATTTTCTCTTCAGTCTTTACTGTTTCAGCGGTAAGGGGAAAAGACCTCCCTAATATATTTTTAAAAAGTGTTATATGAAAAGAATAGCCAATTATGATATTATGTTAAAAATGTGATGATAGGTCCACTTTAAGAAAACCTAAGTCCCAAACAATTGTGATTGTTGAATGTAAATGCAGTAGATTGCAGATTTATATTGTAGTACACAACTGTAGGTGAGATGGTTGCTCACCTACAGTTGCCAAGGCACAGAGTCTAAGCCGTAACCATGTTTTTTTCAGAGCCTCTGATGGTGAGGATGTTGCGCTGCTGGTTACTGTCAGGTTGCAGTCCTTGGCACACCAAGGTGGGCAAAACACGGTACGAAATCACAAAGCAGAAGGATAGTCAAGGAAGGCCGGGGTCGAGGCAGGCAGCAAGCAAGAGAGGCCATGTCACAAACCAGGGGTCAATTGCCAGGAATCCAGGGGACAGACACTAGTGATACAGGGGCCACTGCAGGCACAGGGAACATAAGAGACACTGGAAACAACAGGAGGCACAGGGGACTCTGAGATATCCACAGACAGACAGGAAAACTGGAACAGCACAGGGAAGTTGGCTGGGAACCAACAGACTGGACAATGAGTGGTTAACGCAGGAGCTGGACAGAGAAAACACTGAATTAAGCACCAGGTGAACAGGAACTAGCTCAACAGAACTAGGGACTTGGCACAATGGAGACACATTGCATGAACACGTGTGCAATGTGTAAGCAGTGCCGTGTGTAAGCTAGCTAAATAGCCAGGGATGGCTAAGAGACTATTTTCTGATTGGCCAGCGGATTGGAGGAAATTGATAAAGCTTGGAAACAGGGGTACGCCTGCAGTCAGAACTGCCCGCAGGCGCAGGAGAGAGGCGTCTGCGCTTTAGTGAGGAAGAGGTAAGCGTGACACATGTTTTACCCTGTTCTAGTCAATTGTGGACAATGCATGTTATATCTTATAAATTGTTTATTTGTAGTTTATTTTAAAAATGTATGTAATAGTGTGACAGTGTAAGGGGACATTTAGGAGACAGGAACAGATTAGTGTTGGATTAGGGCTGGATTTCTCATAAAGCCACCTAGGTTGTGGCCTAGGACACCATAGCCACTAGGGATGACATTTGTACTGCTCTGCTACTCTGTAACTGCATGCAGAGTCGGGCTGGCCTGTTGTAGGATCTCCATTCCTGTGGTCCCCAACCCATAGCTCCGACATGCAGGAAAAGCTAGCATTCCACCAACAGTAGGTAACATCAGAGAACAGGTTAATCTGCTAGTAAAGAACATGTGTTTCATAGTCATTCTCAGGGTTTAGTGAAGTGTGGCTGTAGCTTGGTCAGTGACAAGCAAAAGCTATTTATAATGTACCGAATTATTTTATATTAAGAATTAATGCCTTCATAAGCATATGTCTGTCTGTGAACAAGATAGAATGTGTAGAATTTATTAGTATGGTAAATATTTTATACGATTGTGGCGATTTTGGTTTAATTTATACTACGCACTACGGAATAGTTAAACTGAAACATTGTCACAACCGTGAAGTAGAACATGGTTGCTCTGAAGGGTGAAAACATTTAGTCTAACATTTTTATTATTATGTTATGAAACAAGGGAAAGGTTTTCATGGCTATTTGTGTCCCCTTCAGTGAGAATTTCCTTTATTTTCTGTTCTGGAGACCATTACCTCAGAGATGCAAGGGTAATTTTCCTGACAGGGACATAGCCAACAATAAAAACAGCTGCCAGATGCTCTTACCTTCTCCACATTTCTTAAAATAATAAAAATTAATGGTAGAGAAATTTCTTCCGACCATTGGAACAGAAATGAAAGAAACTTTACCTGGTGGAGAGATTGAAAGAAACCTGCAAGTATTTCCATCTTTTCCATACTGTATCCTAAACAGGAAAAAATATTGTATTATTTAGAAATACCCTGTTGGCTCTATGTAACCTGTGTAGGATTGCACAGAAGAAAAGATGTAATAGCTGCACTCCAGGATAAAAAATCAACTTTTTGAAGCCACAAATCTGTTACAATATCTGTTATAATCTCCATACTATAAAAAGCCCCCATCCTGTAACCTGTGTAGGAGGTTAATAAATCTTAAAAAAAATACCTTAACTGCTATCCTGAGAAACCTGAAAAGATTATCTTCTTGAACAGTCTGAAATAATGCAAATGACTAGAAAGGAAATATATGGTATTTAACATCAAGTGCCTGAAAATAGCTTTTGGGTTCTATTCACCCAAAAAATGTCAGGTATACATTGTAAGCATTTGAAAGTGAACCTCCGAATGTATTCTCTAGGGAAAAGTGGCAGCTTTCATTATCTGCTCCATCATCTGTTTCAAGAACATTATTTCTATTTCAAAATAGTAGGTCTAAGTATATTAACAGCAATGCACTTCATATAATATTGCTATGTGTCCTGTGTATGACCATTGGGTCTTTCTCTTATTATGTACAAAGGGAAATGTCAGCACCCAGCATGTGAATAACCAGGTCAAATAACCAAGCAGATGTTTTATTAACTGATTGTACATTGGTAAGTGGTCTATACCTGTTATCGTTCATATTTGGTAGCAGTTCATTTAAACAAAGGAAGGGCTAATCTAACATTTGTAATTTTCAGGTTTTACGATTATTCCCGGAAATCAGCACCCTGAACAGCTCCAAGAGTTCTGGTAGTCTGCTACACAGGCAGCAGTGACACAACTTTAACATATTACATAACATTTTAAAATGGTCCATTTATATAAAATATAATTATTTCAATACAATATACATTTCAATTTGTTTTCAAATATGCTTAAGTTTCTATCCTTTTCAACTCTCTCTATATCACTTTATTCACTAAAAGAATAATGTAACACTGAAATTGTGGGCTGTCATGTCCTATAATGAAACGAAAAGGTGATTTATTATTAGGAAAGTGAAATGTATCCTGAATTGAAAACCCTGGTATAAAATGTAAACTGGTTATTGAATCAAAAATTAACTGAAACTTGGAATATATCAACTTGGAACTGCTGTAAAAAAAAATGTGTCTTTCTGATTTAAAGGTAACTTGCCATTAAAGAAATATGGATGCTGGCATGGCCAGACATCTTACTGAAAATGCTGTTACCTGGCTGACATCTTACCTTCCTCACCTTTTTGGGTTACTGACCAGAAGAAAGTTTGCAAATCAGAAAAGTTGAAGAGAAGTAAATGGTATTTACATGCTTGTAAGTAACTGTATTGGGGAAAGTTTATTTTCATCAGAAATCAGAGATCATCAGAGATCAGAAATGGCAACATTTGCTCTAACAACAGGATGGCCAGTGGAAACTTCAAGCTGAACTCCAGATTTGATAAAAAGCACTTTGTTTTCTTTTCTTTCATTGCAGAAATACTGGCCAAGTAGGGTCAGATGTCAGTGCCTGTGACTGAGGCTCATTACCTGGCAACTGGTCCTTTGAAGTTTATGTCTGTGGGGAGGGGGTCAGGGGATAAGGTAAGTAAAAGTACTATTTACTATGACCTTGGACATAAACAAGCATGTATCCCTTGCAGTCCAGGACTATCCCAATGGCAATGGAAGATTGTTGCAGAGCTGGAAGTTGGACTTTAAAATCTTGTTTTAATTTTGCAATGTTGTATCTTTTATTTATTTAAAATAGTAAAGCCTACTAAAATTTTACTAAAAATATCACTTAAAAGCAAAAAGTTCTTACTTAGTCTTGATGCTAAAAAAACTTTTAATGGCCTTAGCTGGCCAATTATGTTTAGTGTTCTTTCTCATATTGGTGTCCGGTGTCCTTTTCTTCAGGCTTTTCATGCATTACACAGATACCCCACAGCGGTGGTTAAGTTTCCTCACTTTACTTCCAAGCCTTTTAACATATACATTGGCACCCAGCAGGGATGCCTGTTATTGCCTCTATTATTTGCCCTATGCATAGAGCCATTGGCACAGACTATTAGGCAGCACCCAGATATTAAAGGGGTCAATGTCCGGTCAAAATCCTTCAAGATAGCCTTGTATGCAGATGATGTACTCCTCACCCCCACTAATCCATTAATTATGCTCCCCTCTCTCCATAGGGTGTTAGATTAATATGGGACTTTGTCTGGGTATAAGGTCAATCAAACAAAAACTGAAGCTCCACTGGTTAATTAGGATCAGGCACTGATTGATAGATTACAGGATAATTTCCCATATCGTTGGAAACAGGAAAACGTTAAATATCTGGGAGTCCGTTTGACCCCCTCATTCCAATCACTTTATAAAGCAAACTATCCACAACTATTCTAGGATATTAATTCACTTCTGACCAAATGACACACTCTTCGTATATTGTTCTTTGGGCGTATTGCCCTTAAAAAAAATGTCCATTCTACCAAAACTGCTCTATGTTTTTGAAACCTTACTAGTGAATGCACCACGTGCAGCCTTGAGGCATATTCAAGCTGAAATACTTAACTTCAATTGGGATTATAAGCACCACTGTCTTCTCAAAATTGTAATATGTTCCCCAGTCTGTATTATGTTAAAAATAGGGGGGTTTAGGGGTACCAGATTTTTTAAAATATATTTTAGCTTCACATTTCGTCAGATTGCCTCATGGACCACGTTAAGGGCATACAACAGATGGACAGAGATAGAGAAACTTTGGCTTGCTCCTGCACATCCTAACTCGTTGTTGTGGGGATCTCCGCACTATATACCTGACTCAACCCTATTGGGACCTATGCAGTTCACTAGAGGAATGTGGCTTTGTAGTAAAGAAAAGTTCAGTCTTGCCTCTTCCAAATCCTTACTAACTTCCTTTCCTATATAACCCTCCAGATAGCTTGACTACAGAACCTGTGATGCCTTTAGTCAAGCATGCTTATATGAATAAATGGTAGACCATTCTGGGCGGGGAACTCCCTCTAGAGGTGTGGCAGGTTGTATGGGGTAGGGCTCATAAGAGTTCGGTATGCATGCTGTACAGGGTAAATGTATATAAAATTCCTATGCATTGGTACTATACCCCACACAGGCTTAACTCCATATATCCATCTTGCAGTAATAGTTGCTGGAGGTGTGATTCTCAAGTGGGCACCCTGTTTCATATATTTTGGAACTGTTCTAAGATAGTGCCTTACAGGAGTGGGGTGACTGCTTTGCTCACTAAAATACTGGAAACTTCTATTAGTTTAGATCCGGTGACTCATTTGCTGAATGTCCTCATAAATTAACTTTCTAAACGGAGGAAGGCTCTTTTGACGCAAATTCTCACGGCGGCTAGATGCCTTATCTCGGTGCATTGTAAATCACCCACTCCGCCCTCTTTTGCGGAATTGAGGATACGTGTAGGGGATATTTGGCTGATGGAACATCTATCTGCTAGGCTCAATAACAAACTGGAAAAATTTGAGGAAATTTGAGCCCCATGGGATCAAGCAATTGCTACCAGTATTATGTAATACAGTCTTTTCTTCTTTTCCCTTTTTTATTTTTTCCCATTTTTTGATTTTGTAAAGGCGTTTATTTCGGAATGCTCATTTGTTCAAATTGATGTTAGACAAGTAATGAAAACAAAGGTGTATTTGTAATCTTGTCTTTGTTCCTGTGAATTGGTATGTATTTCATAATGTTTATTTTTATGTTCTGACATCATTCTGTATTTTATGCCTACACTTCTCTTGATGTTTAATATATGTTTTATATTATTTTAATTTTTTATTCTTTGTGATCCTGCATTGTTGTATTCTTATATATGGTAAAATCTTTAATAAAAAAATAATTTTTAAAAAAAATAAATTGTAAAGTTCTTCCGCTTTTTTTTAAACAAAATAACTAAAAATTCAACAATTAGGTTCACAATGTTACATCACATTTGAAATATATGTGAATATATGTGGAAAATATTTTGACTATTTACAAAGATTTACAAACACACATTCAATGTCCATAAAAAATTCCTAAATTACTTTTCTACATTTTAATATTCAGTAAAGTGTTTCTGATTTTTTTGTTATTTACTAATGTATTGTTTTATATATGTATCAACAAAATATTCAATTATTTTGAAAGAATTTTTAATCAAAGCCTGGCATTGAGCAGCAAATTAAAATGTAGATGGAATTAAATTACCACATCAATATATTCTGGAACTCATATTCATATTTTATTATTTTCATTGATGACAGCATATGCCAGACTATTGGATTTACCATGCTTTACATACTAAAATACAAAGAACTTTTTGCTGCAATATATACACATTTCATGCTCATCAATCTTATCCTTCCAAGTACCTTTAAATAATTATTCCTCCTCCTACTCCCTAACCTACCCATATGATGAAGGTGAATGTGATCCACAATCAGAATATGCATGAGATAATTATGTGTCTCAGAGGCTTTGTGACTCCAATCCTAACTCCATGCATATGATGTTTTGAAAGATGTATGATTACATTTTCTCTTCAAAGTTTAAAGTGACCACAACATAAGCTCCTCTGGCATCAATGTTTCTATTGTATGTTTGCCATTGACATGTAGACTTAATAAATGGTATGTAAAATATGTCTGCATTTATAAAAATGCATTATGTACAAAATGTAAACCCAACACTAAGGGCTTTATAAAACAGGGAATCATACATTCCCTCAAACATTCCCTGGTGGGAATCAATTACTGTGTCTGGAACTCATGGACCTGGATGATTCCCACTAGGGAATGCTTGAGTGAATGTCAGATTAAAAACAGAGCCCTAAATGTATATATGACAAATATTGGATTATGATTATTACTTTGTTGTATTTATATATCACTGACATATTACGAAGTGATGTACAGATTCCATGTATGTCAATAAATGTCTCTCAGGGGAGCTCATAATGTGAATTTACAATAGTCATATAGCATTAATCTGATTGTCATTTTATGTATATACACAATATGCACCTGATATAGAATTTTTTTGTTTTATTTCTTTGGGTAAATTGTCAGTTTTAGAATAAAGAAGAGCTACATACTCTTTTAGTGATGCATGTACTCCCGTTAGGAGGACTTCCAGTCTCTTTTTCTGTTTGACCCATACTGCAAAAGAAAAAAAAAGTTTTTTCCATGCTTCACTGAATATAATGCATGTTTAACCCCCATTTTTGTTTTGTATGACCTAACTAGACTAACTAGAGTTTTTTTCATAAAGACAAATGGAATTAGTGCCCCTAATTGGGTTAACTTTTTTTTCACTTGGAAAGGAAAAGGAAACATCCCAACTTTTCTTTAAAAAAACCTTGTACAAGAGCTGAGTACACTTGGCACTTAGCACCCTGAAATTGCATCTTTACTAAACCTTTCACTCACTTTGATCCTCCCCGACTTCCATCTTTCTGACACTATACCCCAACCTTTCACTCACTTTGAACCTCCCTGACATCCATCTTTCTGACACTTTACCCCAACCTTTCACTCACTTTGAACCTCCCTGACTTCCATCTTTCTGACACTATACCCCAACACCCTGCCTTTCTTTTTACCCTGTACTTTTACAATAGAGCCCCTCATTCTCAATCTCCTGGTTCACCATCACCCCTGATGCTCAACTTGAACTAGGACTAGTTTGATACTCCTTTCTCCCCAAGATCAGCCAGCTTGTTCTGCATTATAGCCCCCCCTCCCCCAAAACCAATACCAACCTTTGGTACTGACACACACCGCCTGAATTCGGAACATGTGAAGATGACCCGGAAATCAAAGTGGGTAAACAACCTGAGGCTTGTTATTTATGGGTCTCATACAACCTATTACCTGTAAGAGTCACCTTAATAGGGGTTAATTAGGGGCGATAATTAGGGTTGTTGCCTCCAAGAATTCCCCTGCACATTTATCCAAAAGGGATGGCCACTGCATGCATTTTCACCTTTTTGAATAAATTCAGAGTTCCAAAAAATAAATACTTCACTTGTACTGCACTGATGACTACAACTTCAATCCATCAGGGTGTACCTTTTCCATCTGGTGTCCATACCTGTCTGCTTGCAGGGGGTGGCACATTTGCTGCTTCTCTATATTGTCTACTAGTTGACGTGTGTCCATGATAAGTTAAGAGATATTGACTGCCAGTGGAGCACTGGCTACACTAATTGGTAGCAGGATGGAAATGGGAGGGTAGTCATTATGATAATAAGAAGGAGATGCTTACGTACTGGAAGGTGCTATGACATTTGTGGGCAATACCACAGCCAAGGTAGCCATGTGGGAAATCTGTCTTTGACCCTAACACCCTACAAAAACACTGTGCCTTTCTTTCCCAACCCCCCAAAATCACCAACCAGCAACTTTGCCAATGAAATGTCCAGGACACTCCACTGCTTCCCATGTCTCTGCTCCCACGTCACCTTTGTAGAGACATATAAATAGAAGGAGAGGCTGGACCTGCAGTTTATAGTCTGTTTGCTCACTTTCTCCTCACTTTAGTGAGATCACTTTCTTTCCTCCCCCGAGGGCATTTAGTACTCCGGCCTCTGAGGAGCTGTGCATATTGTGCGTGTTCACAAGAGAAAAGTAATTGAAACACAGGGATGTTATTATAAAGCTGCCTGGCCCCTCATTTACTATAGAACCCTTTCAATGCAACTGTCATTTTCAAGAAGTCCATGTTTTTCTTTATTTCTTTTACTCTTAAGCAGTTTTATTCCATACATAATAAAAGCGTTTTTTGTATTTAAATATTATGCTCTCAATCCTTTTTTAACACAAGCTCCCCCAAACAGGGAGAATCTTTCTTCCATCAACATTATATTGTCATCAACAATTCAACTACTATTGGAATCTATTCCTTAGTCAGGGAAGCATATTACCAGCAAAAAGTAAGATCGACATTATACATAATCTCAATAATATGACCTAATTTTATCTTTAAATTACCTTACCCTTATCTATCATTCTTTCCTATTTAGATTCTATTACTTTTATTGGACAACTCTGTCCTTGCACACTTAATTTCTTCCTATTTTTCATCACCCAACAGTTTACAACCAATCCTTTACATCCTTGGTAAACAAGTAAGTGCATATAAATTACCATATATGACATTGTGGGATTCCTCACCAGATTTGAATGATAATATTTGTTTTGTATATATTATTTTTGATACAGTATACAATCTCAAGCGATCCCCTGAGGAAGCTCAAACAAGCGAAATGCGTCGGAATATGAGATACTTATTGGATGTATTTATTTAACCCCATTTACATTTCTTAACATGGGAAAATTATGTACTCACATTATTTAGAAGACCTCTGTCTAATCTTGAATATAGCATAGTGGTTCTCTGTTTGACTTAGGTATACCATCTCATTATTAAAAGTATGTTTTACTTTTGTTTCAAATAATATTTGCCACAAGCCCATATTTCTTTATCTTCTTTTTTTGATACATACTGCTTTTTATGACATCTCCCTCCCTAATTTTACAAACCTTCTACAATGTTATTTTGTACATGCCATCTTTATATCAGGCTGAAAGGAATCAAAATTTCAATCTAGAAAGGGGGGAAACAAAAATTCCATTGTGCTTTTTTTCTTCCTCTATATTCTTCCCATATATATTATTATTAATATTATTAATAAACAGGATTTATATAGCGCCAACATATTACGCAGCGCTTTACATTAAATAGGGGTTGCAAATGACAGACTAAAACAGACAGTGATACAAGAGGAGAGGACATATACATATACATATATATATATATATATAGAGGTACAAGTACAACTATACAACCACCAATACAATATTTAATGTTGCATTTTCTAAAATGACAATATTTAATTCCTCCAATAATAGGTGGGGGAGCTTGTTTTGGGTCACCATTGGAGTAGGTGTTGATGTTGTTAATTCTATCCCCAGCCCTAATCGCTGCACAAAGTCAGTTGTTCCTACCAGGCTTTTTAAATATCTGACACAAAGACCTTTCATTGTTGAAAATTCATTGCAAAAAAATCCAAAAAATGACTAGTGGACATGGCCCTAAGGTCAAAGCTGGAAGTGTGAGGGGAAGTCTTCGAGTCTGATTTTGTCCCATTTTGTACAGTTCTCTACTAATAACACTAAAATAAAACAAATCTGTGAATTACAACCTCTACAGCAACCTCTGCCCCTTGATGCCACCATTGTATTCTTTGCTTGCTCTGTGTCATACTGAGATATATAACTTAATTTCTTTTATCCAGCTGAAAATGCTGATATGTGAATTTGCTGAGGGACAGAACTGAGAAAAGGTAGATGCCGCACAATATAATGTCATGAACTCTAAAATGATCCATGCTGCACCTGTTCTCCCATGGGATGACTTATGAATGCTACATCCACTACTCACATTAAATAACCCCCTGCAGCTTCTTTATACATATGCAGAGGTATAAATTCTATGTCCTTTGTGTCTTTTCAGGCTGTAAAATGAAGACCTAAGTGTATTTCTTGCTATCAGTCCATGGTGTGCAGTAATGACAGTGTCTGGCAGTAACTTATCACTTGGGTGGAATAGCTCTGTGTATCTTTTATTATTTTCTTCTACAAACAATAAAGAAGTGTGGTGGTTGTACACAAGAAGAGGCATTAGACAATAAGATGCTGATAAGTCGTACCTGGCAGTCTGGCAGCAGCTGCTAGTTCAGCATTAGGAGAGAGGGAGGAGGGACTGCGAGCAAGACTGAGCACAGCTACCAGCAAGACACAAGCATCACCCGGGCTCATTGTGTGCTGCAAGGACAACTATCTACACCAGCAAGCCACATAGCTCTGCTCACCTCTCAGCAAGAAAGTGCTCATACCCTGTGAGGAGGACTAATACCCT
>NC_092858.1:68979458-69041882 GCF_032062135.1 Pyxicephalus adspersus | reverse complement strand
TGAGGAGGACTAATACCCTATGAGGGGGACTAATGCCCTGTGAGAAGGACTAATACCCTATGAGGAGGACTAATACCCTGTGAGGAGGAGTAATACCCTGTGAGGAGGACTAATACCCTATGAGGGGGACTAATGCCCTGTGTGGAGAGCTAATACCCTGTGAGAAGGACTAATACCCTGTGAAGAGGACTTATACCCTATGAGGGGGACTGGCACCCTGTGAGGAGAACTAATACCCTATGAGAACTAATACCCTGTTAGGAGAAATACCCTGTGAGCTGGTGCCCCATGAGGTGGACTGATACCTTGTGAGGGGCACTTCTAGCATGTGAGGAGGACTGATACCCTGTGAAGAGACCGACATTATCCAGCACAGCTCCCTCAGCATGGACAGCCTTGACTTTGCTCTCCTGCAGGAATGGGACCTGGATGACCTCTGGTAAGTGCGTGCTATGTCACTTTGCATGTTTCTTTGTGTCACTCAGGGCTAGCTTATAACGGGAGTTGCGCCTTGTCTGAATTCTCCTTACTAATCTTTGAGAGAAGTGAGAGAGCAGCCCCAGGGGCAGGGAAATAGAGTTCTAGAAATGCTATTGGTGCGGCACTATGTAAGCGCGCTTTGCAAGGAATGTTGGCAGCTCCGATATCAGCCGACAGGGGGCGCTGTGCCGCACGGTCTGTTACAGGTACAGCCTAGTCCTGGTACTGTTCTAGTTCCCAGGGCATCATCATCATAAAGATTTGTTTCAGCTGTTTGTGGAAAGTAGTAAGATTCAGGTAAAGAGTTGGAAAGGATTTGTATATATTTGTATTTTTCTCATAAATGGCGTGTTAAAGTTTTTTTTTAAGATTGATGTATTTAGCATCCAAGCAGACTCAATGATTCCTATCATGCCATTATGTCCTAAGCCCTGCTATACACTGACATCAGAAATACTTTAAATGGTACACAGATAGATCAGATAACTGTTGCTGGAAACAAACTTTATTGATCATTTCTTGTGCTATACACACAGCTCCATTCTGAGCTATGGAGAGGAGAGTGAGAGGCACCCTTCTGTTCTCTTCTCCATAGGAAACAACAGCAGTCCTTCCTGGTCAGTTGTTCATTATTCTGCTGGGGTTGCCAAATTTTGTAGCAGTTATCCTCATCTCAAGCGATAATAATATGACATGAAGCTTTAGGCTGGTGATTGTTTATTCCACAAAAGATTTGTATACTGCTCCAGGTCAGTGGCTCATCACAGGCTCTGCTGCAAAATCCTCAGGTATTGATCTGGCTCATTGGACTCCTACAGATCAGCCAGAAAAGGAAATAAAACACTACACCCTGGGATTCAGCATCTTTTCTTAGTTATTAAATTGTAGCAGTGTTTATTTCTTAAATGGTTTATGCTGATGAGTGCTTTCAGTGTGTAACATGCCACAGGTGACCCCTGTTACTATAAAAGAGATATAAAAAAGTTACACTATCTTAGAGCATAGTCATTCTTTTCTACTTGTGGGAAATTGTAGTTGGGCAACTGAAAAAATGTGATTTCATATTTGCACAGTTATTCCAAATTAAAAAGATTTTTTCTCAGAGAAAGATCGAGTTCCATGCTATCTTCTACCTGTTTCCTGCTGTAGGAAATATGTTTTAATTCAATAAATTTTTATTTAATAAAATAAACGTGAATTGTACACAACAGTTAAACAAAAACAGAAAAGAACAGGTAATGTTTGAACATAATGAATGCATCAGGTTTACAGAGTTTTTCTTGAAGTAACATCAAAAAAACATATCTCCAAAAATCAAGGCAGTCTCTGTAAGTATTGCTTGGCCTGTCAACAAATAATAGGTAATAAAAGGAAGAGGTAATTTTGGGGGGGGGGGGTGTCCACATCAGGATGGAGACTGAGCCAAGGAACAGTGAGCGATCCATGGGTCCTAGGTGAGTTCAAAGGCATCTGGAGTATCTTTAATAGTACACGTGAGCTTATCATTCACCATTATCCAGTTTAGTTTTACCTATAATGAGGCCATTGGTATTGAGGATGATTTTTAAGCCCTGGCCAGGTTGATTCTACCAGCTAGAAGCAGGTAATTACATTTCAGCAACAGTATAAACAGAAGAACCAGGAAAACACTTGGCTATCTTGGTAGGGACTAGGTACTAGCGTAGCATTACCTTGTAGCTTCATTTCGACCAGATTCACATTAAGTGAACTTTGGATATATTCTGGGCTTCTCAGGTTCACTCCTCCAAGTCCCAAGATTGATTCATATCCCTTTGCCAGGCTGTCATATGAGGTAGTTTCGAGGAGGGGGCCACAATGCCGAATAGGGAAGTAAAATCTGTCAGCCAAAGTCTTACCGGTACTTTCATATGCAGTTTTGCAATATTGGGGGGACTTTGAGAAAGTTTTGAGCTTACAAAAGAACAAAGCTGTGAATAGTGGAAACCTTCAGATCTGGGTAATTATTTATTTTGAACCAATTTATTGAAACTCAAAATGTGTCTCCCTGATACTCTAGGATACCCATGGCTACTCCACCAACCAATTCGATGTGATGGAAACTCAGGATTCCCCCAAAGCAGGGCAAGAGCTGTATAGCTGAACTGATGGTGTTTCACTCTGTCCCAAACCGATAATGAATACTGTAGGGAGGGGCATGAAATCTTGGGACTCAGATGATTAGATATGCAAATGAGGGAAGAAATATCCGACTCTGTATGTGGGTGAGCCTCAATATCTACCAGTTTGAGCCTCTGGAACAATATAGTAGTACAGGCAAGTTGAGCAATCTGCGCAACCGTGGTAGAGCTTAAAATGCGGCACACCCAAACCCCCTTGTGTTTTAGGGGAGAGCATGATTGTACGGTTAATACGTCTTCCTTTACAATACCAGATGAATGCCATGACATGGATTAAAGTAGATCAAGAGACTCATGGGGAATCCGTATGGGTAGTGTTCGCAACAGGTATAGGACCCTAAGTAGCACATTTATTTTTACCCCTGCCAACCTGCCCAACCAGATCTGGTGAGACGTGAGAATATCTGTTTAAATAAATAAAACATGTTTTATAGAGGGGAACTGGTGTTGTTACCTTGAGGTTATTTATGACTTTAGTATCTTGATAAACATTTTACTACTGTTGAACAACAATTGTAATAGGGCAACGCAGTACACTTTCCATGTCTGAAAAGTATTATAAAAAACAAAAACTTTCAAGGCAGTCATCGCTGTCTTTGTGTTCTGCAAGGCCAGAAAAAATGCATGAAACATTATACTATAGTGTGAATAATTGCATCTTTTCATTCAAGGAAAAATAAATAAATATATTGATTGTGATTTGGAGCTACCATCTCCATCTTCTCTTTGTTCTACTATTTCACATAAATAAAATTACCCATGTGCTTGCTTCCATTGCCTGCCAAGTGTTCCAATGAAGGCAATTGATCGTTTGCAGTTTTTATTGTGTGATCCTGAAACTAAAAGTCACCCCTGTGCTCCCAGCCTTAGAATTAGAAAATAACATCAATGTCGGCTGTATACACCTCAGTCTGGTTTACCTACAGAATCTTTCATTCAAAATCATTATTTTGTGACCATTTTTTTTGTAATCATTGATTTACAGCTGTCTTTCCAGATATTACTCCATTAAAACTTTTTGTTAATTGCTTGTGGTTCAATATTATTATAGAAAGACATGCTAGCTATGATACGATGCAATAAGCAATATATGACTTGTTTTTTCAGCTGTTGTAAATCATACACATCCTTAGCATACACACTCCATTCATCATGTTTTACATGCAAATTCGCATGTTCTGCTGCTAAATATAGAAATCTACAGGTACTGCATATTTTAAAATAGACATCAGAACAGCATTTTTGGATTGATGGTGCTCTAGGCACTAACAAATCCTCAACTGGGTACTGCAGAAATATATTGGAAGACAGTTATTGTTAAAACATACCTAGTGCAGCTTTCATCTTTACATGAGAGGAGGACACCTCTACAAGGTGAGTAAAAGAAACATTAATACTTAGTAGAAAACTTCAAATAAATGAACCGTTTTGCCTCTTTGCATTATAATTGGATTTCTGGTTCTAATGAATCATTCAGATACCTGTAGATGATAGTTACATATCGCGTGTGGGAATAATCCTAGTACAGAAACCCTGTAAAAAGGGATGTATATTTAAAGTCTGGACAGTTCATTTAGCTTTGGACCAAAAGTTTGCCTTGACCAACTATCCACCCTATATCCTTTGCCTTTATCTAAAGAATCTAAAGAAATGTACTTTTATTTGTCAGGTGCTAGACCTTTGGTGACTTCTGAATACTTCCACAAGGACTTACACTTTCACCTTTCTTCTACTGCATGATTCATTTACCAGAATCAATCATTTTTGGTTGTCATTCTGATCTCCACATAGACAAAAGATGCTCAATTGTAAACATTGGTAATATGTTCTGACCGTTTCTAGTTTTTCAGAACTCAACATTTCTTACATCACAATAACTGGTTCTTTTGGGCTGAGCTTTCTTGCAATTCTAGCTGTCTCAAGCGGAGTCATTGTTTCAACCAGGAGACTTAGCGTTTTACCTTTTATATCATAATACATTTCTTTTAAAGCATTATAAAACCTTTCTTGTCTGGTATCTTTTAAAGCTGATAGATCAAGTCTTTATTGGGGGATCCCCCTCTCTTTACCAGGTGTGTTTCTGCAGGGTTAAAATAATGTATATTGGGGACCTCCCAGCAATAAAGGTACATAGCATAAACTTTATGTGATATGGTTTCATTGAAAGCATGTTGTTTTGTTCCCATAGAATATTTTTTTTTGTTTGTTGTATTAGTTGCAATTGTCATCGATTTTCCCTTTTTCCTGAAATAAATAAAGAATGTTTAGGAAAAAAGTAAACATATGTAAAAAAAATGCAAAACAGAATTAGTAAAATTAGTAAAAATTAGCAGAACTAGTAAAAAAAATGTCCACCATTTCTTACTCTTTATTAAAAATCAGATTATACTTAGAGTTAAGAAGAGCAAAACATTTTATCAAATGCTAAAATGTTTTATAAAGAGATTGCTCTGGATCATGTTCACCCAAATGTTCCAAAAAACATGACAAGAGATTGTAGAATTGTAGCTTTTTCTGTGTCCCAGAAAAATGGCAATATAATCATTTTGAACTTTATATATTGGTACCTATACAAAAGTTTTTGTACAAACTTTAAAAACCTGGCACAACATGGACACAGAATAATGATTAAACTAGTCTTGGCTGTCAAACAAGAGTGTAATTTAGTTAAAATATCAGAAAGTGACTTTAGATTTTAGTTTTTAGAAAGAAGTAAAAGTTCAAGCTTTTTTCAAACTTTGTACCATTTTGGTTGGATGTTAGAATTCAAAAGGGAACTGGCTTTCCTTTTAGGTTTACTATTTAGCATGCAGTCAGATACAGTTAGTGATATGGCCATAGACTTTACTTGCTATTCTTTTGATTGGATCACTTTGTTGTAATAAAATAGTTCCAGCGTATCTTATTTGCTGTGCTTAAGTATTGTAAATTATAAGCAAGGACTCATATTTCTTTTCCACTCTAAACAAAAGACTTCTAGAATTAGTGGGAGTTCAGTTGACCAGGCTCAAAAAATTACAAATGCAGAAGCAACAAATAACAGACTTGTGAAAAATATGATTCTTCTTACTGACTAAGGTTAAAAAGGAGTCAGTGGTGCACAGATTGGATAAAATCATAGTGGACAATGAGGTATATGGTATACTGTTCTAGTCAACTCTCTATTAAGTATAGTTGTGATATGAATAATACATTAGGTATCCAAGTTAAAACAACATACATTTTTATTATTTTGAACACTGAATGTCAGGCTGTGACAGTATATAGGTAGAATTACCTGTTTAATTACAGTGGCTGAATGTAATTTAGATATAGCTGGTGTCTATTTATTCATGAAAAACACATTTTGTTGTGTATTTAGTCCATGTTGTATTATCAGTTATGACATTTCACAAGCATATTGAGTACAAATATTGCTTTCCTGTTTGTCATGTTTCCTGTGCAAATACCTCATGCTCTGGAATAAATTGCAGGTGACTCTACAAGGGTCCTGGAATTACCTCATCTCTGAGCTTTTTTTAGCTCCTGCTTTCAACTAAAGAATCTGCAGTCTGGTCAACGCTGACTGAAAAATAGTGACTGATTCATTTCAGATCATATCAGGTCATTTGACATATTATCATTTCTTACAGCACACGCTGCATTGCAGATGTGTTTGTACTGGTTCAATTATTTGCATGAATAAAATAGATGAAATATTACTTCTTTTGGCTATACAGTTCTTTGTACAGTATTAAAGGGATGTATGCTGTCCTTATTTTGTACAGGTTTTTGTTTACACATTCCAGTTTAGTCAGTTTAGTAATTATGCTTTAAATACAGTTGGTGTATTAAAATACCCTTCTAAGTTTAAAAGGCTGCTCATGTTGGAAATATTCAACCTCCCCTGGTAATCATCATCACCAAGTTTTAAATTTTAGTAGGGGATATTTTATGATGAGGATACCTTCTCAAATACAACTATATAAATGTGATTTCCCTAACTTCTGAGTGATTTTTACTTAGTGTTTTGTTTGTAGGACAAAATGCAAAATTAAATCACCCCAAAAGAAAACAAAAATACCCACATAAAAATATACACTCTAGATAAAATAAAAAAGTTTTGGCTAGTAATTCACTTTAAAAAAACAACCAATACAAAACCAATAATATATATAAATATATATATATATTTATATATCTACATATATATATATATATATATATATATATATATATATAGTAAATAATCCTAATAATGTGTATTATTAAGTAAAAAATAGTTTTGTACTTTTTTTATATTTTGTACATTATTTTTATATTTTTAACTTGTTTATATTTATATATACCACATGACAAAGAACATGTGGTATATATAACTACATACTACATACTAAAACCATGGGCAATATGATGGAGGTAGCCCCTCTTTGTGGCTATAACAGCACCCATATTACCATGCACAATTGCGTCTCCATCTGCTGGAGTCTACTTCCTTCTTCTGCTTAAATCACCTGGTCTCATGATGCACAGGTGCAAGATTGGGTGATGTTTCCTCCTGAAAATATAAAAAAAAATCTCAATGCATATGCATGAGATCCACTTTTTTTTTTTACATTGTGGGCAAAGCTTCTTTTTACACATGCCCAAAATCAGGATACGTGACCTATATATCGCAGGAGGCTCTGGGTTTCCCATTCAGTTATTACTGACACGGTGGTAAAGGAGAGAAGTTCTTCCTCTTCAATAAAAAAGTATTTGAAAAAGACACCCTGAAATGTTGGCTTACTATGGCAAATATGACTTTCCTCTAATAACTGTGTAAAAATTTAATCAAAGTGCTCAAGATTGCTATCTTACTGACAAGATCACAATCAACACTTAATCTAACTATAGGTATTTGATAGTTTTGAAGTCAGAGCTCTGTACAGGTAGAAGTGCCTTGGAACTCACAAAACAGATGTACTATGAGGCTCTAAAAGAGGAGCACCTAGGTACCCTTAAATACCACCAAGTACAAAACAAAAGGTACATTATGCAGCATAGTACTTAGGAATAGTTACCCTTTCTAGCTGTTCTCTCTACTATAACAAAATCCTCACTTTTGAAGTTTAGATCCACTTTAAGCTGACCATAGATGTCAGTCAGATTCAGATGTGAAGCCCAAATACATGTTATATCTCTGTTTTTGCCTAATGTCCACATAGATTTTTTCCAAGCGATAAAATTATATCTTGTATAATTGCTGCAATGCACTGTAGAATGCCTTGTCTATTTATTCCCATGTAAAGATATCAATATATGCATACTTTACAGTTGAGAAGCTTCTGCAGGACGCATAACAGTAGCTCAATACAAACCAAAACAGATGGCTGTGTACATGTTCAAGTCAATGGGCTTTGTTTTTAGCGTAATAATTGCAGAGCAGCCAACTGCTTCAGCCCAGACAGATTTCTTTGCTACAGAATAGGGATTTGGGGAAATAGCTGTTTACTGAAGAGAGACCTCTCTGCTACTTTAGATCAATTTACAACACTAAAACTTTTCTCAAGAACTTAATTTGTCTGATAGCTACACCCAGAAAAAAACAGTGAAGTGTTTAGCTAGTAAGTATTTTAGAAAAAGTTACCAATTTGACATAATATTCACACTTTATCTCCAAAAGACTTATGCTTTAAGAGTGCTTGTGTTTTTATTGCAGTATTTCCCGCAGGATCACTTAAGGGAAACCAATTTTCAAACTCATTATAACTGGCACAATTTTGTCAGGCCAAAAATAATTTACTGCAGACTTGGGTTTAGCATATCTCACTTACATTATTCTGCTTGCCACAGAGTATCTAGATAATTATACTTCAATCACATTTTCACAGTACCTCTGTGTACGATTTTCTACAAGTCTCATATAAACATCTAAAAAAGTGATTTTGGGAGACTGGAATATGATCTAGTTACAGAAATGAAATGGTGGAAGGTAATTGTAGGTGTAGGTTTCTGAAGAGGATCGTGCAATCTGTCAATGCAAATGTAAATGAATGTAAAGTGTTTTATTTCTTTACTTTGTCTTTATCACCTGTAAGGATTTAAACTGCACACACTAAATAAAGCCTAAATAAAGAAGCACATGGATTACTGACAACAACTATATACTGAAAAGGAAACATAAAGGATTGTACAGAAAGTTAGTATATTCTAGGCCTGAATGTTGAAAGACCCCTTTGCGCTGCTGGAAGTTACGCAGTACTGCTACCATCTCCTCCCCTCACTGTACTGATTAAAAGGTAATTTTTGGAAATAATACATATCTTGTCCCTCACTCCCCCAGGCTTACTCTGCTTTTTACAACTGGTCCCTTGAAGCCCAGCTCTTCACTTTTCTGTTGCTTATAGGCACTTAATTATCATTATAAACAATGCAGCTTTAGCAATCATTGTAGATGAATGCTAAAGCTAGATTAAAGAGACGAGAAGCTGCCAATAAAATGAGCAATAAGGTAATGGGTCTGTATCATGTTTTAGTCCATCTAGGCAGAACAAGCATTACCTCATGTAGATATATATCATGGCTATATTTTACAGCAGCCTGAAATACGGCTTTTTAGGGCAAAGCAACATGTTTGCTTTAACCCCCTCTCATCAGTGCCAGGAGCTAAAGGAAATACCTGGTACCTCCAAGTATGAATGGGCATGTGACATGCATGTAACAGCATTCGCAATTTACTTCTGTTACTTGTGAACTACAAGTCTGGCTGGCAATGTGTAGCTTAAGGAATGCTTTTTGCAGTTTTCACTTTCACTGTTTGCATTGAACATTGAACATTTTATGGCACCACACAACTGAACTGAACTGAAGCCTGAACACAGGAAAAAACAACCTTTACTAGTTTTGGCAAAGCAGCACAACACAACACATATGCATTTTATCTTATGGTACTGTCATTTATCTCAAGAGGACAATTGAAGATATGTAAAGAAAAACATATAGGGTGATTGTGTGAAATAGATGAGCCAGGGATTTGATTTTTAAGGTCACAGAGTGTCCTTAGACATCCTGTAAGTTGACTATACAGAAGAACTATACATAAAGAATAAAAAAAGCTTTATTAAAATAATAAACACTTCTTTACTCAGAATGTTGTACTTGTGTTTGTTTTGGTTTAGTTATTTTTGCACCACATTAAAAATTTCCTTGTGTAAGGCACTCCTTCCTAATCAAGCTATCTGGAGACATCTCAAGTCAATGAATAACCCTAATTCTGGCAATATATGTATGGGGTTTTAATCCATTCAATCTAATAATATACTGGACTAGAGATGAAAATTATTTTTCCTCAATGAGCAGTTGTAAATTTTTCATTTTAAATATCCAATCACATTTACTGACCAAGTGATATCAATCCATCAAAATGAGAATAAGCGATTTATTATTCTTCCATAAATGAACACAAATCTTAGAACCTTAAATTGTAAAAAAGTCTTATTTTTGTTTTTGTACATGCACTTGTTTTGCCTCCTAGCTTTCTCCTGTAGCTGGGTTGTTAATTATTTACACAGTCGGAAGCCAACAAACACTTTCCAGTGTCAGAAGATGCTTAAGTAAAGTCTGCTCAGATGATAGGAAACATATTGAATGCAGGCAGGCACAGTTACAAGAGGGGTCTTATGACACACACTTTGGCTGGAATATCCAATTGCATGCTAGTATATGACATGCAAGTACATTGTTTATTTCTTTTTGTAGTGTAAGTGGACATTCTTATTAGATTTTAACAGTGCTCTGAGTGCTCAGAGTTTTCTCTTGGTTTTCGAAAAGTTGATCCTAGTGAGTAGTCAGATTTTACTGGAAAGGGTCTTTGTTTGAGTTTTTAGGCTGTAGTCTGAATTTTGCTCCTGAGCTTAGGCATTGAAAGCTTAGCCCTTGGTGGCTGAGAGGAAGCTAATGAAGGAAGAAAATGGAGATGGGGACTCTGGAGCATACATGGGAATTTCCTGTGGTCTGATTGTCACAGTCAGCTACCTGATAAAAAGAAAACACGGGAACCTCTGTTGTATTGAAAGCTATGTTGGTTTTTCTGTGTGCTTGAAAAAATCTCTACAATCATCTAGGGACTGACAACCAATAATATTGTACTGCAGCTACTACTATTGAGTTTTCACCAAAGATATTAGTGAGATGATCTACCTGAAGACAATGGTATCTCAGTTGAGGTTTTCCATTGCAATTACAAATTCCATGTAATTAGAAGCACTACTGGAATTGTACACAGTATAATGATGTGACTGTAACCCATATATTCTTAATATTACTGAACTGACTTCAGAGAACTGAAGCTCCTTGATAGACTTAAGCTGCGTACACACGTCAGATTTTTCTCGCCCGATAATCAGCATCGGCCAGATATCGGGTGAAAATCTGGCGTGTGTACAGTCGTCGTCGTCCATCGTCCGAACGACCGTCCTGGCGGATCCACGGACGATGAACGACGACTGATCCTAATGCAAGGGAAGGGGGAGAGCGCGCAGCAGGGTGTCGCTCCGTCGTTCTCCCCCTCCCCTCTCCATAGAGCAGAACGGTGTTGTATGTACAGCACCGTTCATGCATCATGTAGTCCTTTGTCGTTGGAAAGGATCGTGAAAGATCCTTTCCAATGACAAAAATTGCACGTGTATATGCAGCTTTAGAAATTAGCCAAAAAGGATCTTCATGAGTGAAGTCTGTTTAAAATTATTAATGATTAATTTACCATCCACATGAATGGAACCATGAAGTTAGTATTAATAACCTTCAGAAAACCACAAGCATGCTGGAAAAAGATTTTAATATCCCGGGGTGCAAAAATACTTATGTACACCAATATTATCATTAGCAATGCAGAGAATAACTATTAATCCCTTATTATTTCCTTTAAAAGAAAGGTTTTGTGCATGAGATGCCTTTTATTGAGAGGGTTTATGTCAATTTTATGATTAAGCATTCTGAACTTTATGATATCCTAAAATGAAGTGCAGGGAACAATAAATGTGAATTAACTGGTATATTTGCCTTTTTTAACCACAGCAATGGCATTTAATAGAACCTTTCTACAGGAGTGAGTGACAGCTGTCTTTCCATTCCTGGCTCATTTTAATGATCTTCCTTTGTCCGTTTGATAGTGTTATGTGTTTTTGCCGGTTTATTAGAAGATTTAGTGATATGATGTTCTAAATGTAAATAATGTAACACAAAACTTTAACAGTGTACAATGCACCACTGTGTATAAATAATTGCTTATTACAGTTCAGAGATTCACAGTTAAAAATCTCTCAATACAATAACGTGTTGTCGTTCTAACAGGTTGAAATGTTCCTCTCGGGAAATGAAGACAATGTGAGAAGTGCAGGAATCTAATAAATGCTGGCATGACAGTAACTGAGTAAAATTAATAGCTCTTAACACCCATAATTAAGGCTGGCACTGAACAGCTCCTGTTTTTTTTATGTAAGTGGAATACAGTAATCAATTTTTATTATCACCATACCTCTGGTTTAGTCTTTTCCTCCATTGAATAAGGCTGGGAGGAATTAAAGTGAAATTAAGCTTTCTAAAAAAAAAATCTGTTCTACTACATATACTGCAAGGATTTTGCAAACTTTAATTCAAATTCTTAATCCCCCTTTAGCCTCTCTCATAAGAATATCACATATCCTTCTCCTGTGGATGGCAAAAACTGTTTAAAATTAAAGTCAAGTGGTTTCAGGGATGATGAGGTCACTGTAGAGTTTGATTCATTCATGGATGATTTCACTATCGTATCATACTATTCATTTTATTGACTTGCATATATTCACCTTGTCCTTTCTCCCATTCCACTCAATTTGTCCACCTGTAATGAAGAGAAATATCTGTTCACAATAGGGCTATATGCTGCGTTGTGAAGAATGCAGCATGTGTGACTCTCAGGTCAGTTTAACAGACGCAAATTATCTTTTTGGCTATCTTTAAGGCTGTCAGCCTTACTAATGGCCAGCAATGTATGAGACATACTTCCTAATTTACTGTGAGCTGTGGATATAGTAACTATAGCAGGGGTTCCCTGAAGACCTGAACCTCTTTCAAGGATTCTCCCATGTTAGAAAGTTCAAGAAACATTGATTGTGCCCCATAAAGTGACCAATGCTTTCACATTATGTGCTATTTAAATAATGTGATCAGGATGAAAAGTCATAGAAAGGATAGAGCTCAATGAAGTACATCTCAGGTCTGTCCAGAATGTCATGCTTTTGCCAGGAGCCATAAATACATCCTTTTGTGACTCCTTTTTTCACCTTGTTAGTTGACTTCTGAAATGTTTCTGCTATTAAGAATTGATAATTGATTTTATTGTTAATGATTTGGAATTGCTCTTACTCGTAATATTTAGCTGCAAGTTGTTGCACATCTTTGACTCTGGTTGTAGTTTTGTGAAAAAAAGTAAATTTTAACAAATATATATGGGATCTCCCTTTAACCACCTGGGCGTTACACTGATGTCTAGATTTCTGTACCAAAAGCGGTACACTGTTTTTCATGAATCTTTTTTTTAAATTGTAGACCTGTAACTTACAGAAAAAAACTTACAGAAACACACAATCATGTAAAAAAAAAATATATATATATATTTAATAAAATAAATAAAATACACAAAGATCAGCTTAAACAAGAATACATAAATAAATGAAAAATACTGAAAATGTGATAATTTGGTATACTGTATAGTAATATATTTTTCTAAAACACCTCCCTAGTGTCCAACAGTCCAACGTCACATACCTATAGACAAAACCACATAAATATAATTTATATTATACAAATATAAAATATTTGAATTTCCCGCTACGACCCCCATCGACAGGCGCACGCACGGACATCATCAGGAATCGCCGATCTTTAAAAAAAAAAACTTTAAAAAAAAGTTTAAAATACAAAAATAAAAATAGTGTATAATGTAATGTACCTGTACAGTAGCTTATATAATATATATATAATACAATTATATATATATTATATAAGGATTTCTTTGTATTGGACTCAATACAGCTTTTTTGTATTGAGTTCAATGCAAAGGATTTTGAATTTCCGGCCCGCACCGACGCATGCAGCGACGTCACCGGGAAACCCCGGTGATCGTCACTGTACTCGCCGGATGAAGAAAGAAGACAGAAGACATCTCCGCAGGAGCTGCGGGCAGAAGGTGAGTATTTTTTTTTTTGATCAACGCTGGATCATCGCAGCGGGGACCAGGTAAGTGATTGGGATTTATACAGTGAAAAAAGTTCGGGTTTATCGATTTTTGCAAAATCGATAAACCCGAACCAAGGTCGGGTTTACCGGTCGGGTGGTTAAAATATTAGAAAGATTAACAGTTATTGTGAGCAGGCTACCAAATTTTACCTTTCCTTAGATCGGTAATGAAAATGAACAATAAGTGCTGAGCCAGCCAGCCTTCAGATGTGATGGCTGCATTAGTTTTCTTTTTTTTCATACCTAACTATACTCGCTCTTCCACTTTATTTAAAAGTAAGCTGTGGATGTCACCCACCAGGGTTGTTTTTTTCTATTACTATTACATGAGTATTGGGAGATTAGTAGTTTACAGAATCAAGATATTACTGTTTTATGCTTCTTGATCATCTCACATGAAGTAGCACTGGCATGGCATTTCTAGCAAGATCAACTGTTTTCAGCTTTTTTACTTGAAAATAAAAAACTGGTACAGCCACCTCATCTAACGACTGGTAGGCTGCAATAAATTAGGTTTTTGTACTTTTTATTTTATTTGCTTTACTTTAAGATGTGCATGGGGAAGAGAATAGGCATAAAAAAATAGTTATTTTTTTAGTTCATAAAATGCAAAATTTAACCCCATTTGGTTGCTGTTGGTAACAGCTTGCATTTTTTGTTTCAGTCCTTTCCTTAGATTAAGTAAATCGGTCCCTGTTTGTTTGAAATACTATAATGGAACTTGTGTCATCCCATGTAATACTGACTCACTGTACAGTTTTCTATACAGAACAGAAATCCCATAGGCTGCAAAGTGGATGATGCAAGTGACAGTTAACACGATGGCTCAGTTTCAGTCCATTGCAGCTGCACATTTAATAAACAGCATGTGGCTTTTATATACAAGTGTTTGTTATACTGTATACATGGCACATTTCAGACTCTAAGGGATGGATTGCCAGGAAGTCAAGCTTACAGGCATGTTTAAACTTCGTTTATAATGATTTGTAATATTTTTTTTTAAATAATATAAATTTCGTTTTCTGTGGTTTTTGTATTTGTTCTTCCTTTGTTCCCCCTATTTTAGCTTTAAGTGCCTTGTATATACCAGAACAATGGCATACAATATAAACATTTTTTTTGGCATAATTGGTTCAGTTACTTGTTCCAAATCTTGATTTTTGCTATCTTTTGTTTTTGTAGTTATTAGATGTATTTTACATTGTGTTGATTATTAATAACTTATGCAATATTTATTTGCAGTGTGTGTTTTATACTATATGTTGGGTTATTGTACCTGTACATGTTTTTGCAAGTTGGTAAAAGTACTGATTTGTTTGGGTAGATCCAGTCAGAAGTTCCCCTAATGATTTGCTCATATTCTATTGCTGTTACATGGTACATGATGGTCTATATTTGTGGAAGTTCTGGAGGAAGTCAAATGCACATGTACCAGAATGAAAGCTAAAACTTAACTAAATGTTTGTGATCCTTCACAGGAACTTCTCTAGATTTTTTATTATGATTATTATACTTAATATTGATATTAAATAGGATTTATAGAGCACCAACATATTACGCAGCGCTGTACATTAAATAGATGTTGTAAATGACAGACTAAAACAGACAGTGAAACAGCAGGAGGAGAGAACCCTGCCCCGAAGAGCTTACAATCTTGGAGGTGGGGGAAGTACACAATAAGAGGGGGGATATGTAGTGGAGGGAAGTAGTGAGGGTTTCGAAAGACAGAGGAGGACGGTAGGCAAGTTTGAAAAAATGGGTTTTAAGTGCTCTTTTAAATAAGCTGAAAGTAGGAGCAACCCGAAAAGGGCGAGGAAGACCATTCAAGAGAATTAGGGCAGCTGTTGAAAAGTCTTGGAGCCGTGCGTGTGATGAGGTTATGAGTGAGGAAGTCAGTAGTAGGTCATTTGAGGTGCAAAGAGAGTTGCTAGGGAAGTATTTTTTTTTTACCAGGTCAGAAAGGTATGTTGGACAAGAACGGTGGAGGGATTTGAAGGCAAAACACAGGAGCTTGAATTTGATTTTAAGGTGAAATTTAGGCCAATGAAGAGAACTACAAAGGGATGCAACAGAAGAAGAGCGGTGGGAAGGATGGATGGATCTGGGTGCAGCGTTCATAATAGATTGTAAAGGAGAGGGTCGGGTTAGTGGAATACCAGAGAGGAGGATGTTACAGTAGTCCAGACAAGAGATGATGGGGAGGGGAGGGCTGAATAACAGTGTTGTTAACAGTTAGATAAATGTCAGGGGGAGATTTGGAATTTGAGGGGGGAAGATGATGAGTTGGGTTTTATCCAGGTTGAGTTTCAGAAATCAGTCAGACATTCATGATGAGATGGCTGACAGGCAGCATGAAACCTTATCCAGGACTGAGGGAGACAGGGGTAAACAGATAGATTTGAGTGTCATCAACGTAATGTAAACCAAAGGAGGATATGAAGGTACAGAAAGAGGAGGTGTACAGAAAAACAGAACCGGTCCAAGGACCCTTGGGGAGCACCAATAGGGAGGAGAGTAGGAGGGAAGAATTTACCATTGGAAGAAACTTGAAAGGAGACAGGTGGGAAGTAAAACCAAGAGAGAGCAGTGTCACTGACACCAATGGAGCGCATGATTTGTATTAGAAGGGGGTGATCAACAGTGTCAAAAGCAGAGGAAAGATCTAGGACAGGGCTGTCAAACTCAGGCCCGCCAATTATTTTTGGCCTGCGAAAAAATCGCAAATGTCTACTAGATCTGGACTGCCGGTAGACAGTGCATGCACCGCTAATACTACAAATCCCTGAATGCTCTGCTGGTGCGTCAATCAGGACCCACAAGAGCCCATTCCTCTGTTGACATTCATTAGCGACCCTTCTTAATTGTAGATATTTTTTAAATAAATATCAAGGTTGGCCCTCGACTTTGTCGAAATTTTTCATTTTGGCCCACTGTGTATTTGGGTTTGACACCCCTAATCTAGAAGAAGGAGGAGGGAAAAGTTGCCCTGTGACTTAGCTCTGATGAGGTCCTTGGCCACTTTAGTAAGGGCTGTTTCGGTGAAATGGGCAGCTCAAAAGCCAGACTGGAGAGGGTCAAGGAAAGAGATGGTGCTCAGGTAATCTGTCTTTTGTAGACAAGGTGCTCAAGACGTTTGATCATTTGCAAATCATTGTGGAAATGTGACATTTGTGTAAGCCCCACTCTAAAAAATTAGTTTTTCCTTGAAGCCTTGTTTGGCCTGTAATTGTATAATTTATACAATAAACATTATAAAAGGTGTCAATATATATTAAATGTTAGGTACCCATTATGGTCAGATGGTGTGGATGATTATCATATCATGATAGAAGATGACAGCTCCAAATAACCTTTTCATAGGACAAAGCAATTGAACAGGTTAAACAAAGTTTGCACATTGCTGTTAGCCAACATCAGCACTGTTTGTGTTCTCTTACTTCATCCCTCCATTACCCCAACAGAAAAGCTCACAGTGTTTGCTAATTTTAGGGCAGAAGCTGAGCCAATAGGCAAAGTGACATAGTCTAAATGTTCATATGAGCCTGATCATTGGGCAAAAAAGTAGTTCAAGGGTGGCATTTTATCCCATGATCACCACATTAGTGTATTGGAATTCCCTAGTTTTAAAATCCTAATTGTCAGGTAACAAAACCTAATATTTAAGTGGCAAGCATGATTTCAAAAGTGGAGAACAAAAAGGAATCATAGACCCCACCACCACCATCTTTCCTTCCATCCCAATAAGACATATTGATCCTTTCCCATACTGCCCAGCTTGTCGGGCCCTGGTTCCAGCTTTTCGTTATCTGTATTTCCGCCCTGTAGCTCTCTATGGCTGGTTTTGGTGTTTGGTGCACAGTTTGGTGTATGGGCACCACTTCTTCCAACTAAAGTGCAGTTCCCATGTACATAGTTCACAGTATCTGTCAGATCAGGTAAAAACAAATCTGCCGCTGTGTCATTTAGCGTTTACACATAAAGTAAAAATAGTAATAAAGATTATCATATCAGTAACTGATTTTTCCAATGTTGAAGATGTCAGTATTGTTGTAGTAACCAAGTGGGCCTTTCCTGTAAAGAATTAGCAGAACATTTTCTTACAACCTGTATACATCTTGGTATGATATTTTGTGGATTCCACCGTTCATAAAATGACTGTATTGGATTTTCTGTAGGCAACAATGATAGCTCAGCTGAGAAGCAAAGCTTAATCTGTGGCATCTGAATAGAGGGTTGTGGAAATCTCCACACAGGGGTCCTACACAACAGTAATAGCATGATAAATTTACCCTGTTCTGCTCCACCAAAGACACAAATTAAGCTACAAAGATCCCTATTTAAGTGTCTTCAATATCCCCAGATTCTTCATTTACAGTAGCTGAGCAATGTTCAGATATGTTTACATTATAAAGGGAACCACAATGTAGCACTCATATATCACCATAAAAGCACAAAAGATGCTAAACCTCTACTTAAATAAAAGGGCCATTTTTATAACATCTTTAAACCAGTAGCACATGTGGAACCTTACACATTTTTGGTTACACAAACCCCTATTGCTAATAATAAGGCAATACTATATGATGATAGTTAGAGGGTTAGGTGGTGTCAGGAAGAGAATGGTCTGTGAGGTCAAAGACGGGGGGCAGATCCCCAAGTTTTGACATTGGTGGTAGTCAGGGATTTCAAGGACCTGTAATGCCAGTGCCTGATGTTGGGTAGCAGGTATTAAGGGTTCATTTGACTGCACTGTTGTTATTAATATGTTTGGTATTATTATGTGGTAATTGTAATGTTGTTATGTTAATAATAATGTGAATAAAATGGGAGTGAATGTTAAAGATAAAATGGCCGCTATGGCCATTTAACCTATTGGAGGTGTGGAGTATTTATTGGGGGGAACAATGAGTCATTGGAGTGGTAAAGGAGAATAGGAAGGAGAAGGTGTATTGGCCATGGTCTCTGAGGTGGGATATGAAGTAAGGCTATGTACACACACCAGATGATTCTTGGCTGATACAAGCCGCAGGGCTCATCTTGGAAGAGAATCTGACATGTCTACAGAGGCCTTCCGACGTCATTCATGGATCCGTTCTGGAAAGTGTTTTTTGTGTGTAAAAACTGAACCAGTGGAAATTTTTGGAACAAATTAGTTTTTATTCACACATACACAGTAACAGCTTTTTTAGTGTTTTGCAGTGTGAACACAACCATGTTGTGTTGTTCCCAGAGTGGCATCTTGATGCCAGAACCCACCCACTCTCCCATTGCAGATCTGAGCCTGTGATGGGAGAATGGGCGGGTTGTGTCCAGAGACACTGCCCTGAGTATGCAATGCGTACAGGAGACGTGGTCCACTGCTCTGGCGGGTGCCCCGCCCCAAGCAGGGTCCTTCTCCTGACCCTGCTAAAGGTGCGCCAGCCAGAGCCGCGGCTCGCCTGTCGGATGGCCACAGCCCACTAGTAGGCTGCCGACTGTGGGTTGGGGACCTCTGATCTACGGAGCAGCAAACTGCTGCTATGTGGCCAGGAAAGGCAAACTGCATCACAGGAAAACACATTTGCCCTAGGCTGTGGCCATGACTCAAATCTTCAGCCATCAACGACACAGCCAAAAGCACCATGCTACTTTTGGGTAAATGCGCCATGATTTGGCACAGCCACACTTCTTACTACCTCTGACATGCTACCAGAATATTGCAAAATATGTTACCATAAAGGGCTCTAGTTTATTATGACTTGTGGTCATTAGGTAAGTCAGGAGGGAACCTCTCACTCTTAAGCTACGTACACACTTCCAATTATTATCGTTGGTAAACGAACGACAAACGATCCTGCACGATATCTGCGAACGATCGTATAGCACCGATCCTGTACATACAGATAACGACACGATCGTTCGTAGATATTGTACACACAATAGATGCGATCGTTTGAACGATACAGGAAGTTACGTGCACCACAGGAACGTTCGTTCATCACGCATGCTCAGACCATGGACGATCAATGAACGATCGTACACACGAACGATGGTCAACGATCGTCGTCCAATCCGATCCGCCGGTCTGGTCGTTCATTTCCAACGACTTTCCTCGTTCGTCGGCGTCGTTGGTTACTTTTTTTACGAACGATTTTTGCCCAATCTATCGTTCGTCGTTCGTTCGTCGTTCATTTTGAACGATAAAAATTGGAAGTGTGTACGCAGCTTTACACTCAGCAGAATAACAATCTCTTGCCTAGTGCCCTGTGATTAAGATATGTTAATCTAGGTACAATCATTAACAGCTATCTGCTGACCTCCTCCTTTTCTCCTGCTACTTTCCCAACTCTGTTCTCTAATCTTAACCTCCTAACTCTGTCACCCTTGCAATGTGACAGTTTTGAAAAACCTTTTTCTTTACTGGAAGTCCAGTCTACCATCATTTCACTTAAACTCCACAAGAAACCTGGACCTGATGGCTTTACGTCCTCTTATTACAAAAAAATTTAATGATCTACTCTCCCCCCTTCTGGTTGATTCCTTTAACTCCCTGAGAGATGGTGCTAAATTGCGTCCTGGAATCTCAACAAGCTACTATTTGTATGATCCCGAAACCACACACTGACTCTTCCCTTTGGACTAACTTCCGTCCAATATCTCTTATTATTATTGATATTAAAATTCTTGCCAAAATTTTAGCTAATCGACTTAATCTAATATTTGGAAGCTTGATCCATAGGGATTAAGTTGGTTTCATTCCCCTGAGACAGGCATCTGACAACACTAGATGTGTTATTCTTCTCACTGAACTTGCCCAACGTCAAAATCGTCCTGCATTCCTCGTGTCACTTGATATACGGAAACCTTTTGACTCTATCTCTTGGCCCTATATAAGTAATATTCTTCAGCTATGGGGCTTTGATCCTCTGTTTTTCAACTGGCATTTGTCTCTTTAAAATAGACCCTTTGCTATGGTTGGATATGCTCGTTATCATTCCTCACCTTTTCCCATCCACCAAGGAACCAGACAGGGATGCCCTCTCTCCCTTCTACTCTTTGCTCTTTCTCTTGAACCTTTAGCATTCCTCATCAGGAACCATCCTGATATCACTGGACTACCTTTGGCTGAAAAATGATGCTTGTTTGCTGACGACCCTTTACTGTTTATCACTAACCCTCTTATCTCCCTCCCTAATCTTCTCTCCCTTCTCTGCTCCTTCAGTCAAGTTTCTGGCCTTCTTCCTAATAGTTCCAAGACCAAAATTTTGAATGTATTTCTACCTTCATCTATCGTACTTTCATTGAAACAACATTTTGATTTCCAGTGGGTTGATGATTTCCTTCCATATTTGGGTATTCGTCTTACTTCCTCTTATTCATCCCTGTATGCTACGAACTAGCTCCCCCCCCTTCTTATCTCTAAATTAGACTCTCTACACAGTTGTCCCGATACAACTTATCATGGTTAGGTAGAGTTGCAGCTGTTAAAATGACCTTTTTACCTAAGTTATTGTATCGCTTTCGCACCCTTCCTGTTCAAATCCCCTCTGCAGTTCTCCGGTCTTTAGAAGTTTTAATTCTGTCCTTTATCTGGGCCCGTGCCCGCCCTCACACTCCTCGTTCTACTTTCTATTTACCTCGTGACAAGGGTGGTCTAGAAGTTCCAAATCTCTCTTTTAAATATTTAGCTGCACAATTATGTCCTCTTACTAAATACAATGCACAATCTGAAGCCCTTTATGGGTGTCAATCGAGACCTCTGAAATAGACTACCCTATATCACCTAAAATTCTATGGCTTCCTTCCTGTTTATGTCCAAAATTTACTCTCCCAACGATTAGACATGCTTTACAGATCTGGGATAGAAATGTGTCCTTCGCTCTGCTTCACTCCCTTTACTTACCCTCCTTAATACTCTGGCATTCTCCCCTGGACACATTTATCCATCCTCTTTTGCCCCTTGGACCATTTCTGGCCTGACCCATGTGTATAAGTTTTATTCCTGATCAGGGGTTCTCCCTTTTTCTCACCTTCAAGATACTTATTCTATCCCCAGCACAGAGCTTTTTCGATATTTACAGATTAGGCACTTTGTTAAAAGTATATCTCACAGGCCCCCTGTGTCGGGGACTGTGTCTCACTGGGAACGTCTCTCTGTCTCTACTCCACTCCCTATGCGAAAGGTGTAATTTCTTTTCTTTATTCGTCCCTCCTTTCTAAATTTTCTTCTCCTCCTTCCTTATACTTTTAAATGGGAAAGGGATTTGGGTTATGCACTGGACTTGGATGTTTGGTCCTTAATTTGGCACTTCTGTAGAAGTTGCTCAACTAATGCAGGTGCACAAGAATCATGTTTTAAAGTACTCCCCATATGGTACCTTGTTCTGTCTCGTTTATCTAGGTGTGCTCCGGGACATTTTCCTATGTGCTTTCACGGTTGTAATCAGTTGGGATCTTTCTTACATATTTGGTGGGGATGTCCCGTAGCCCACTCCTTTTGGACCTAAATATACCGCCTATTCACGGCTCTTTTTGAAGTACCAATTCCAACGGATATGTTGTACCTCTTTATCATTTTCATTGTATTTCATGAATTGTTTATTCAGTCTTACCTGACCTAATGCTACATGTTTACCTTGTAATTCCAATAAAAAATTATTTTGGAAAAAAAAATAATTTAACAAAGGTAAAACAATAAAACATGTATATTTGTTACAATAGCCTAAACAAAAGCATTTTATGACTAATGAAGATGTGCATAGAGTTTTAGTCAATTTGAACAATTCCTGGGGATGGTGTTGAATTTTCCCAGGGCTCCTAGGATTTGATGACCTCTGGTTATGAAAGAGTATAAAGAGCACAATTAGATTAACAAGCTTACACATTCATTCAAGAGACAGTTACATAAGGTATCCAAAATGCTGGTAAAATACAGATAGCCTACGGCTGAACTAAATACACAGTTTATGTACATGGATGGGAATGGTTTCCTTTCAGTACTGACAGAACATCCAGGGCTTGGGTCACTCGTAAGGTTATCTTAAAGCTGAACTTTAGGCACAGAACTATCATTTAAATATATTATGTAAATGCTTCAAACAATATAAATCTGATTTTTTTTGTCTACCAAATACCTAGCTATTACCTTTTAAAAGTCATCACTGGGCTGCACATAGCCTGTGCATACAGTTTATATGAAGGAGGGACATATATAGGCTGCCTACAGAAAACTACAGAATGGGGGCAAAGATAGACCAGTCACACTGCATGAGGGAAGAGGGCATCATTAACCATTCTATATTACAGGAAGATCTTGCAGAGAGGACGTTTTGTGTTGAAATATTGTACAAATATGCTAAAAAGCACACAAAGCATAATAGGGTTCAATTAAAAACACACATTAAAGTTAAAGTGACTCTGTCACCTTAATATACCTTTTAACAAAATAGTTACTTGCAAGTAAGACTAAAATTTACATGTAAAAATATATTAAATTAGTTTTAATAAACATAAACTAGAATAAATAATGTTTCAAATATACCTGGTTTAAAAAAAAACTATGATGATTTATGGTTACAGTAAGGAAAAGTCCAAGTTTAAAGCATCATTGCAATGGACCACTACAACATGAAGCTAGCCATCTGCTTTGTTTGCACTTCACTAAACTTTTGTATATCTAAAAACAAATAAATATTTTATGATGTAGCATACATAGAATATATGTTCAGGCACCCTTAACAATAGATGGAAAATCAATTCATAAAATGTTGGAATCTCAGTATCCTATGAAGAAAGTGTTCAACTCCAGAGGCCTCTGCAACTCATCCTGACACTGATCAGTACTGGAGGTATTTGTGGTAATAGACTATATATATACCCGGGTATATCTGTGCACAATTCTCCTCAGGACTCTGCTGTGTGCTTGATATGTGTACGCATTGATGTTTATAGATAGTATATGTTGTTATTACTGTTTTGAGATATAAAGCTTACAAATACTCCAACCTGTGTGTTCATTTAGCTGCAATGGTTCATGCTGGGTGTAGTGGTTCCTCAGATGTTTTATATTGCTATTATTTCTAGTTAATGTCCCAGGAAGGGAGCCCCTCTGCTAACAGAGACCCTGTCCTGGGTGGAGACACTGCCAACTTTATTATTATCCTCATTCTTCCACATAGCGAAGGCTCAGGATCCTCTCTGTTATCTACAGGTTAGCGCCATAGCCTGTTTTGTGGGAGTCATATACATTACCCCCTCCATAACAGGGCTACATAGCATACATAGAATATATGTTCAGGCACCCTTAACAATAGATGGAAAATCAATTCATAAAATGTTGGAATCTCAGTATCCTATGAAGAAAGTGTATTACATTTTGCTGTCATTCAGATTTCAGCATCATCATACTGAAGGCACAGTTACATTGTCTTCCTAATAATTGCTGCAATGTTTAACAATATTTTTTATATTAGTTTATGTTTTTCTTTTTATTGCCAACTACATGTTCTAAAATATTATTAAATACATGTAGTGCATTACAGCCAGTGTAGTAATCCTGGCATACAGGAAAGCCTTGTAGCTGTGTGCATGTGGTGATGATGATGGTGATATACTTGCATCTTTCTCTGTTCAGTACAAGGGGAGAGCTGCAGGCGCATGTCACATATCCAAGATCAGCCAAGCAATACGTAGCCAGTGTCAGCAGTGGCTGCCCTATTTATATAAGTGCTTTCTCTTGTGCTATGCATGTGTGCTCACGCAGCAAGACATTCAAACGAGGATTGTTTACATCTTCCACCTTCCAGAATGGCATTATACATTATATCACAGGCGCTGAACATCCCTTTATGTTTGGTAAGAGCTCATTTTTCTTTGCTTCTTTTAGGAAATTGAATGGATTTATCATTAGTGCAGCCATAAAAGGTTTATTTGCAATGCTTTGTACTAGCACTCGGTTGTTATGCATCACTTAAAAGAAAAGCCACAATGCATTTCATGAGCTCATCTTCAGCATTTCTAGAGAGAAAACTTTTTTTCAGCACTGGCAGTGCCCCTAATGTCTGTATAGAAAAAGAAAGCCCAATATATTTTAACTTAAAAAAAATTAATGATATATTTATAATTACCAGGCTGATGTAATGAGGATTAATGTTTTACTGCTACTAGGTGGCATTTATCATATGTATATGGGTGGGTTAATGTTGTAGATGTTAAAAGTTCATTTGCCAAAACAAATAGATCTGCAATCTGATCTGGATGGTAAAAGTAACTGCATTTATAAGATCAGTGCCACTTGATGAAATTGCTTAGGATGAAAGGGCATGGCAAATTTAATTAGGCAGTTTGATGGTGTGTCACATATAAAACTAGAACAGGATGTAAAGTAAACATTCCCTTCTAATTAGCAATTGCTGGAGCAGTTTGAGACCCATTCTGCAGGCAGCTGATTGCTGTTATAACATCTCTCTAACAATAAAGGAAGCTGACATAGCAGGTGTAAACAGAGACAGTTCACTAAATGGCAAGCCTCAGAGGTTGATTTCAAGGTGAAAGTCGATTATGAAAGGCATATCTATAAATACAGAGTAATTACATCTTCACCCCTCACAGTAAATGTACTACTCAAATAGCTATTAGTGTTATCTCACTGTATCACTTATTTTACAGCGCTAGTATAGTTGATATATAAAATGCCTTCCAGTATCATCCGAACACAAAGGTGAGCACTAAATTGCTTACCTTTGTATACAGTGATTTCCGTTATAAAAACACAGAAAGGCACAATTTAGCAGTTTATGATTTACATTGCTGCTGTAAATGTAGAATTATGATATTGTAACATGGTTAAATGGGAAAAAGAACAGGTACAATCTGTTCAGTACAGTATCATGTTCCCCTGAGAGTATCTTCACTGTGTGCTCTGCTAAGTGCTTGCCATTGATGTCTGTCTGAACAAATGTATATTACTAAAGTGTTTCCTGAGCTGCTGGACAAATGCAGTGCTCCTTAGAAAGGAATAAAGCTGATGGATTTACATGTAAATGCTGCATTAGTTTTTTATGTGTATGTTTGCACACAATGTTATTGCTCTTCTTACATTTATGGCAGGATCATCATTTTTCATTGTGATAATAAGGAATAATTGGACATTAGTAATATATAAAAGGTGTTTTCTAATCTGTATATAGAATGAATAGCAGACAGTTTCTGCACTGTACCAAAAATATCAAATTTTATTGACTTGGTAAGGTGTAATTTCAAGTGCAATGTTTACTGTAAATAATACATTGTTCAGAAAATTAACACTTAAAAGTATCTTCCAGTACTTCCAGGCATGGAAAAGCAATCTGGGGTGTCTGGCATTTTATCTAGAGGCCACAGCAGTTGCTTCAAAACACCAATAAAAATAATTTGCGCTGGTAACACCCACATATGATGCTTAGCTTACACGATGGAAAGAACTGAAATCCAATGAGGGAAAGGGCTGGGCAATAAAGAGCTAGATGATGCTGGATGTCAATATGGCGGGCTCTGTCTGACTTGCTGCAGCTTCTAATACACATTGTTAGACATTTACTGTATGCAGGGAAATCGGAGTGAGTAATATTTGATACAGCAGAACCTTTCTGTGCAAAACTGAAAATAACCTTTGAGTTCAGGTTTAAAATTCAGGCTGTTAAGGTGAAGGCTTACGGAATGTCGAGTTTGTTCTTCCTAAGAAGTAAAGGAAAAGGATGAGATGTTAGTGCTTTTGTTGATCTTCAGGTAAAATAGGGATTGTTCTACAGTGATGTTACTGCTTGTTCTGAATATGGGCATTCTGTCCCATATATATTATGGGCACAAGTTTATTTTAAGAGCAGATGTGTAAATCTGAAGAATGCTATTTACCTTATCAGGAAAACACTTCCAAACTGTAGGTGGACTTTTGCAGACTATAAGCATCGGCTTGTTAATATTGAAAATAAAAAAGACTATCACTTGCTGTGAATGCAGTTGGTGTGAATGCCCTTGCACTGATGCAGTGGCGCCTGATGCAGGAGTATACTAACTGCAGGAAATTGAATAGGGTAAATCTTACAAAAGACTTTAAAATAACCAGAAAGTAGCATGGGAAATCTGAGATTGTGACACTATATTAATATTATTATTATTATTAATAATAATAATATTAATAATAATAATATTAAGAATAATAAACTGTATTTATAAAGTACCAACATTTGTTGCAGCACTGTACAATAGGCTTAGAAAAAAATGATAATACCATATATTAAGATGAAAAATATGTTTTTCTATAATGTTTCATTATCTGTTCCATATGACACCCTTTTGAAACCAGATGCTTTTATGAAAATGATATTTCAAGAAAATAATTTAATCCCAGAAGCAGGTGTAGTAGACCTGAACCATTCTGCACCAATTAAATTCCTACAAGAATCTGTTAATGAGCTGTTACCTTTTTAAACCATACATCTCATCATCATTTTAGGAAGTGTTTAAACAAATTAAAACACCATTTATTTACAGTACATAAATGAAATACAACTTCAATTAAAACAAAGCCCACTACCTATTAAAGTAAAATAATTTATAAATAAAGTAAGCATGCGCCCAGGTACACACACTAAACCATTTACATATTTTTATTGAGCATCAAATTCACTTTAAAGTTTTCTTTTTCTTGGGGTAGGATAGGTTAGCAGAAAAACTTACCTTATACCTTGCTCCTGCAGCAACCTGCACCCTCTTCTACCTAACCTTTGTGAAGGGGAGGGGGATCCACTGCATGGTAAATATTAGCATTCCATATACATATCTGTAAGTCAAAAAATTGGTCAAGTTGACAGATTTATTGTACAGTTTGTCCACCACAAAGTATCTAGGTATCCTGTGTTGACACATCTGATGGCAGCAAATCATGTGCTTATTAATTGCACGTTTGTTTAATTGCTTGTGTTTTCCTTTGTTCTTACTCTTTTGTTTTCTCTTTGTTTTTATTTATTACTTCTACAGCTTATAAATGTGTCAAGTGTATTATATAGGTTGTGCTGTACATGGGTTGTCACAACCATCAGACTGTAATGAACATAACATAATGTCTTGTTAGCGGCTCTTGTACATTCATTACAATTTTATATAAATATAGTTATGACAATTACATTTTTTTAAATTGTAAGTTACTAATATTAGGAATTGCAATGCTTTGCTGTAAATGCTAAACATATTTATTTTAAAGTTGTTTCCTAGGAGCTGAAATTTATATTCCCAACATTTGATTAGTTTTACAGAGGTCTGCATTGTACTTGAAGACAACTAATGGGCATGTGGGAATCTTTTGCTCCCAAAGGGATATAGTGTACAAAGGCACATTAAAGAATAATTGGACATGTATCATAAAGGTCTTTTGTTTATAAGAATATATAGAACACCTATTATTGCATTTTGAGGCACTGGTATGGCCTCTTTCAAGACTTCACTTCATTACTTGGTTTTATATGTAACGTTATCAATAAAATACTGGTATGATATTCATCAAATAAATCCTTGACTATAGGTCTTTTGTTGGGCTTTTGGGCTCAAACATCCAGATCTTCTCAACTATTCAACTAGCATATGCCAATCCAGATGAAAGTTGACCAGCATCAAGTGTGACCTCCCAGTTTAAAAGGCTTGGCTGGAAACATAAGCTGAGCTCAAGGTTGTCTGATTCCGACATGGGGTTTCTTACAAACCTTTGGATGCGAGTAGCCATGTTTTATTAATATTGTGAAAATACTGTACTACTGAACCTCAAAAATTATTACACTTCAGCTAGATCTCTCCTGTTGCTTTATGTAATCACATTTATTCCCCTATTTTGGGGAAATCTCTTGCATCCTCAAAATGTGAAACATTTTCTGCAAGGTGAACAGCAATATCATCCTTTGGTAAATCAACCCCAGTATTTCTTTGTACAACCTATTATGTGATTTTATTTTAGGTTCACTTTCGCCTAAAAGTTCACTGACATTTCCAATATGTATGTTACCAGAAAAAAGACTTTATAGAATTTAAGAAGTTTTGGTTGGCAAGCCCATTTGATAAGACAGCTCCTCTAAGTCTTTTTTTACATTACAGATGAATTGGAGAAAATTCTTCTCTCTCATTCCACTACTTTATATTTCTTGGAGCAATAGGTGGCTAACAGATTCTTAATTATTATTACCTATACTATGTGTTTAGTAGGTAGTGTGAGGAGACAATATCTCCTCCACCCAGCCAACAATGGACTGAAAACTTGTAGCATATTAGCTATAGTAGTAACTGTAACCACATCAAACCATGAAACTACAGTGGTGATCGAAGCACAAGGGGCCCAGGGCTATCTTATACGAGATGGATACAAAATTAGGTATGTGCCTTTCACATGCACAGAAGACAGAAGGCCACCTTTGCTCTGGAGTTCCTAATAAGCCAAGTATGTTTTTGGATATTCCCAAGTATTCTCCTTCTTCGATAAACACATTTTTTTTAATCAAAATTTTACAAAGACTGTGAAATTTAAATTGTATTAGTCTGTCTTAATAAATCCTTAATGAGCAATGCTAAATTAGTTAGTTGATAATAAAATAATAAATAAACTATAATTGCTTCTGTTATAAATATACCATTCATAAAGTATCAGTATCAGGTAATTGATATATTTGGAACCCAAATAGAGAGTGTTGAGAACATATGTTCTTTAAGCCAGCAAAACACCAACTCAGCTAGAGTATTTTTCATCTTTACCATAGTACACTTTCATACCAGTTCTTACAAATATAACCAATGATCCTAGTTGGGATCTAAAGTCTATGTTTACATGGCTTGGAAGGATTAAATTTTAAAAGGGAATCATTTTTAATCAGTCCTATTACAGACAAAACCCATTAATGAACCAACAAGAAAATATTTTGCCTCTTTTATGCAAGTGTGTTCAAAGTCAAAACTTTAGGGAAGAGTTTAGGTTGGGAGCTGCATGTAACCTGCCACGAAGTTCTTTCTTCCCCTTCATGTGTTGGAGAGGCAACAAGAAGTAAATGAAAATCAATTAGAAAGGAACAGAATAACCATCGGAGATAGCAGTCAAAAGAAACAAGTATTCCAATTGGAGGATTTTCCTTACGTCTTGTTTCAGTGACAACAAGATTTGGGGTTTGGCTTCACTCACTACACGGTCTCAGTGGCAGTTGTCACCAGTAGAGAGGTGAATCTCCTCAATTGGGACACAGATAGCAATGACGAGTTGGGGGGGCTATCTTTATCCAAAACCTTTATATACACTTAAGGAGCCCAGGCATAGAATACTGTTACAAAGCAATCACACTGTCAAGGTTAACAGATTGATTTACTTAGGAGAAAATAATATTAAACCAAAGAAAAATAAATGTCTTAAAGAAAAATTTAGAAGTGGTCATTATGTCTTACCCTATACCTTCAGGGAGAATTTGCATTTGAGTAGAGTATTATTATTATTAATTATTATTATTATTATTATTATTATTATTATTAGAGTATTCTTTATATTCCTGCAACTAGAAAGCTAGGAACACAAAAACATTGTAAAATGAAATGCCTTTCTTTGATCAGTTTATTTCATATAAATTCATATTGTTTGCTAATCTATTATTGCTTGATTTACCTCTCACAGTATGCAATATGTATTCCATCCTGTGCAGTATGTAAATTGTCCCTGCTGCTTTTACAGTTGCTCTGTAAACTGGTTGCCAATTAAACATTTTAATGTAGTATTTTTGCATGTATAATCTCAAGGGTCTATTAAATACATTTGAAATGCTGTTGGGGTTGTTGCAAGCAGTTACAGTATGTGAGCAAGGATGCATTTTCACTGTGCGATAAGGCAACATTAAATAAAAAGGCTGACATGCCACAGTCAAATTTAATCTCTTCAGTATTTATTTTCTGCTACACTGCGGTAATCACCACTTTGCTCAAGGGATCTAGAGCTATCGTGCTTTGTGTGACGTATTCCAAGTACAGAGCTCACTGTAGCAGGTTATGCAAGTTCAAATTAATTCCCTTTTTTGTGTCTTAGCTAGTATGCAAGTCTATACACATTGAAATTAAACTGTAACAGAAATTTCCATATTGAGAAAATGTGTAGCAGTAACATAATTTTATTTAATTTAAATAACAACCAAGCACATACCAGACACATGAAAAGATATAGACCCTGTTTAAACTGTTAAGTTGCATTTACATGTTTTGATATCATTCATTTTGGATGGATCCCAAGGCAATACACCTGCTTTGTAACCCACCACAACACATGGAAACCTTCATAATGTGTTGTGTTCTATAAAATTGTGCTTTTTTTGGTGCATGTAAGATTGCATTGCCAGCTCACTTATTTACAATTTTTACCTTTATACACGTAATGAGTATCATAATGGGCCTTTTTTATAAAGCTCTCCAAGGCTGGAGAAGATTCATTTTCATCAGTGAAGCTGGGTGATCCAGCAAACCTGGAATGTATTTACTAGCAAATGTTTTGAATCCTGGACCAGATCCCTTCCAGGTTTGCTGGATCACTTAGATTTACTGATGAAAGTGTATCCCTTCCAGATTTGGCGAGCGTTGATAAATCAGGCCCAATGTGAATAATTGTATTGCAAAGAAGTAAAGACCCATAATTTAAAGGGGACAGTGTTTCTTTTAATTTAAGGCCTTCTATCTAAAACTTTCATTGGAAGGAAATACTGTCATTTATGGACACAACTGACAGTTTCGACCTGACTTTTTTAAACACATAATTATCCTTTGAAAATTAGAAAAAATGAAACAAAATCTGTAAAAGTCAATGACCCAGTCCCAGGTTCTAGGTGTTGTTTTAAAGTTATGGCAAGTTACAATAAAAACGATCAGTGTAATTATAGATTAAAACATGAATGACCATGGGGAACCCTTTGTTTTCCCTGGTACTCTTTAGAGGTCATGGCATGTCATTGGTGCATGGTTATCAAGTGCCAATTAATGGAGTTCCCAGTTCCCAGTTCCTCAGTTCCCAGAGTGCTTGGGACCAAAGTAGAAGGATGACATTCATCCAGCCCTGGTGACGGAGAACTACAAAGCAGCAGGTAAGTGAAAGCCAGTGGTTCATCAAGACAAAGACAATATTGTCGAGCAGAGCTTCCCTACAATTCATTGAAGTAAGATAATTACCTAATCAATTCATTAATCAAATATGTTGCTGATATAATGATGAAATGAAATAATGCCATGTTAATCGGCCATCTTCTTGTGTTTTATGGACAGAATACAAAAGAAAAAAAATATTATTTATTGAACTCATTATTTTTAAAAGAGAGAATTAATCCCTCAAACTTTCACTTGTGGAAATCTTCCAGGTCCAAGTGTTTCAATGGCAGTAATTGATTCCTACCAGAGAAATTAAACCAAATCTAGTATATTTTTTTGCAAAAAGCTAGAGAAATACTGATATAGCAAAATAGAAGCAATATTGTACTAGCTTTTTAGGAGCTGTTGACTGGACTAAAATTATTTGCCTATTGAACTTAGAAGGTACACATATTCCAAAAGATTATGTAGGCTAGACAATCTGTGATAGAATGATTTAAAGAGTTTGTATATCGAAGTTCATTTGACTTCAAAAAATCCTTTTCTTTTTCCAAAGCATCCAATATAGTTGGTTTACTAAAGGAGTTTAGTCTGTTAACCAAGCAAGTTGAATTATCGATCTGCAAGCTTATCTAGTGAACAAGATGAAGCTCTGCTGGCATTAGCTATCCAATCATGTGCAAGCAAAAATATATTTTAAATATATATTAATATTTTCTTGGATAAATGGGATTTTGCTAATATTAGCTAGAACACATAATTTACATAGTTGAAATCTAAATAAATATAATATTTTAAATATATATTATTATTTTCTTGGATAAATGGGATTTTGCTAATATTAGCTAGAACACACCATTTACATCAGTTGAAATCTAAATAAATATGTGTGGAAAATGCTGATTAATACTACTAAAGGGTAAAAAGTTGTTGTCCATATAGTTTTTTAATATATGGCATAACAGGCTTAATCTGCATGTATTCATCACACGCCCATTTTAATGATTGGATTATATATTTGATACCAAAGATGTGCTTGTCTAGAGATATCAGTAGTGTTTAATGCTAGTTGTGTTATGATGTTACTAGTGGTGCTTTGGTTGCTCATTAGGGTCTGTTAGTTTAAAAAAGTGCAGCATGAAATTTCTATTGCAGAAGATCCCAAAATGTAACTCCTATTTTATCAGTCAACCAAGATTTCATTTAAATCAGTTGGAAACATGAAATGACATTTGCTAAGGGCATTCCATAGAACTGCTATACAGTTGTCCTTGTGTTGCCATATTATTTTGATTTTTTTTACAGTTTTGGAATACTAAAGCAGCTGCAAATTGAAATGCAAAATAGTTTTTGATAACATTAATTTACAAATTGGCTTGTGTAGCTTTTTTATATGTTATATGAAAGTTTTAATGGAAGTATTTTCGAACATGGGCAGCTTATCACATGGAAAGCCGTAGCAATCAGACCAGGCCAAACTCTATTTTTTCTAAATGACCAGCATTTTGTAAAAGTTTAGAGACATTAGAAAACAGAAAGAAAGAAGGCTGCCATTAAAAATCGAAGTATCTTAGGGTTGTAACATATAGCTTGCACATGTAGCGTGTGAATTAAAATGATTTAGTTGGTTCAAAACACCATTACCAATACCATTATAATAATTTCTGACTTTGCTGACTTGTTTACTCTGCACATTGTACTGAAAATGTCAGCAGAAAGAGAAGTCATTGCATGATTTGATATGGTAGTTTTCACAGTGGAAGATGGGCCTCATTTGTAAGACAAGCTCCTCAAAAATCATTGGAAACTAAAATGGTGGCTAATGTAGAATACGTGTTAGGGTTATTTAAAACCAGATCTGAAGAGGATGTTAGTTTTACAACTTTTCTTTAGATAATCATTTTGTTGATATCCACATAGCATATCCACAATGGATACTTAACAAATTATGTGATCATTGAAAGCAATATTGACATTTACATTGTTACCTGGATAATATGGATAGTCAGCATTTGTTAAAACTGCCTCTTCTGATGTTTGGTTATGACTTTGCAGCCCAGGCTTTGGCCAAAAAGGAGATAATTATTTTGTATACATGTAGGTGGCCCATGCTGGCCATAATCCTGTTTGTACCATTCCTTGAGAATACAGTACATTTTTTTAGGAAGTCACTCTACAATAAAAGTTTTAAAAAAGACACTTAAAATTAAATTAGAGCACACTCTCCCTGCTGTGAAAAGTAATTTATTGGATGCAGGATAAAAAACTGAGAGTAAACATCCATCTCATCTTTGGCCTGTGTCACAGATTGATGTGCACTGTAAGCTCTTGCCTTGAGGTAAACTCTGTAAAAAAGCATTGGGTGTACTTTATCTCTCTAAGAGTTTTTCAAGTCACCGCTCTTGTTTAGGCTTAGCTTCGGCTTTCTATTAAATCACAGTGACAGTTGTAAATCTGAGTAATAGCTTTAGCTTGTCTCTATTTATTACCAAAGTAATATGTATATGTACATTGCCATTAGCAGTATGATTTAAAAACCGAAATGTCGTTTTTTATGCTGTAATTGTTTTGCGATATTCTGTTGCTGCAGCCCTTCACGTACGCAGCATTATCGATCAAGCTACGACTCATTAAGGAGTGACACCATGTTTTAAGTGCACAGTGGTTTTACATTTCATTGGAAGAAGCATTTCCCCTTGTGAAACCTAACACTGTCACATGTAAGAGCCTACTATAAGTCATTAGCACTGTGAAGCTCAATCCATCATCGTTTTTTGTGGCGTGTAAAAATGAAACTGGCACCAATAAATTGCTCAGTAAAGAGGATGAAAATGACAATGCCAGTTAAAAAGTCAGTTTTGAATGTACTATGGCTTAATTCTCTGTGACATATGCATTAAAATAGATCTCTAAAATAAATATGTCACAAAACAAGGCAATGCCTGATGATAAAACGCATAAACACAGTTTACCTTGAGTGAATATATAAAAAATGTGGACATCTAAAGGTGCATCCAAATTCTGATATTTCCAGTAAATTTTAAGTTTTGCCCTGCCCGCCTTTTTCTTGCCCTTTTTTTTTGGAAATGTAATATATTAGATGGAATAATTGAACAATAGAAAACTTTGATAAGCAGGAGCATGCTGGATTTACAAGATCAGTCAAGGTTTTTTATTTATTTTAGAAGTCTGTATCTCTTGATTGACTGATCATTTTGACATATAGGTACATTCAAATCAGTGTATTTACTGTATGTACCATCTGCTTAAGTCTTGTCATCATATAAACACTTTAAACAGGTCTGTGACAGGTTTATGCTTAGACCGCCTACAAAAATGAAATAATTACTGTATTTGTTCTAGTGATAGTTAAATATGTGATAATGACATCATTTTTATTTTTCTCTTTTTACGGTAGCTATAATTTAAACTCATATTATTAAATGTTCAGTAGTTATTTTCAAATGTGTTATTTCACAGTAGTTATTTTCAATAAAACTTTTCAATGCTATTCTGCCCCAGGTAGAACTATTGTGAAAGTATGAGAATGTTTTTTATTTTGAAGTAACCACTGATTCTTGTATTTTCAGAATTAGCACAGTTCTTTATAAAGCTCATAAGTAGTGTTGGACATATACTTCCAAATTTTAAAGTTAGATTTAGTTTATTCACTCTAAGCAGCATCTTTACCAGAAAAACTGACCAACAGAAGCTGGTATCCATAAAGGGATACACATATATAGCAATAATACTTGGATGTGCTGCACCAGTTTTGATGAAATTAGGGGATGTTGCAAGAAAATACTGTGCTATTACTTTAACACTACCTCGGGTTTGGGAAGGAAGAACTGGTGGATTCATACAGTGTATGAGGGGGTGCTGAGAAATTCCTGGCTTTGCCCTCTTCCAGATGAAATAGAAAAATGAGTGTGGGGGCATATAACAGCCTAACATCTTAGTATGTAACTGTGCAATATCAAGTCTTTGTGATTCATTGCGAAAACTGTTTTTTCTTTTAGTGAGAAGATGTGAGACACAAGCAAGTTTCACGTCGTTGTTATGGTATGGGCCGTCATGAAGTTTTTGTTTCTCCAGGGAAAGTCAGCAAAGGACATTCACACTGAGATGTCACAAACATTGGAGGAGAAGTGTCCTTCCTACAGCAGTCAAAACCTGGATATCTCGTTTCAAGACTGTGCATTTTACCAATAAAGATGAGCCCCGCAGTGGGCGCCCTCCAACCTCAACTGACCTGGCAACCTGCGATGCTGTCCATGAGCTGATTATTGAGGACCAGCGAATATCCGCAAAAAAGATAGCCCAGATACTTGGCATCTCACTGGAGCGTGTTCGGTTTGTTATAACCACTATCCTAGACATGCGCAAGCTTTCAACGAAAAAGCTGCACAGGACTTTTTGGCTAGGTTAGCGACTGAGGATGAATCCTGGATCCACGTCTATGATCTCGAAACCAAAGAATAGTCAAAGGAAAGGCGACACAACCAAGCTGAACCCAAAAATCGTCCAAAAAAGTCATGGTGTCTGTTTTCTGGGACAAAGATGGTATTCTGTTGGTGGACTACCTACCTCAGGGCTCTAGTATTACCGGACAGTATTATGCTGACCTCCTGGACCATCTGAAGGAGGCAATTAAGACGAAACACCGTGGAAAGTTGGCCAAAGGGATCCTTTCTTTGCAGGACAATGCACCCTGCGGACACATCCAACGCTGTGGCTGCCAAATTGAAAAAAAATTGAGCTGGTTTGCGGCCCAACCAAGGATAAAGAAATGCTGCCACTACACTGTACCAAGTGCATTAGTCTCAGGGGGGAATATGTTGAATAAATGTGTTATTTCACAACTCTGGCTCTCTTCTTTCTGGGCAAAGCCAGGAACTTATCAGCACCCCTTCGTATGTCAAACTCTGACCCTTCTCAGTTTTCCTAATTTTCAGTTATACACATTTGGTGTTCTGTGCCCACTGTAGTCTTTTAGTCTGTAGTCTCATCCTATAGCAGTTTTTGAGATCCTGCTAACTGTGATATCTGTCACCAATATTCATTTTTTGGCCAATGGTGCTTAATTGTAATTTTTACAAATTTAGGTATCCTGCTGACCTACTGTCCTAATCCTGGGAGGGCGTGAATTACTACACTTATACTAATATTACTACACTCTTTATGCTTACTATTACTGCTAGAGATTGATTTAGTTAGGCAATACGTCCACTTATCATGTGTATTGTAAGTCTTTAAACTGATGGGATCCAGAGTTTGTACCGATTGCATAATATTTTTTTATGGCTTTTCACCTGTAACAATCTCTAGCATTTCCTTTCCTCTCCTAATTCATATTTTTTTAATGAATTCTCAAACCTTCTAGGTGTACATGTACACCATCTGATGGCAGATTTTCAGCACTGTATTTTGTCATGTTACTATTTTGGAACTCTGATACAGAGAGATCCTTGGATTCTTGCTCTCTTTATTTTCCCTTAGATTATAATTATAAATAATCCCTCAAAGTCATTTTAAACATTTATTTTTACTTGTTGGCCCTGCCACTACCGCACTACCTGTTAGGATGACAACACATGCTTTCCTTCAGGGCAACAGAAACAAGATACAACTATGGAACTCATTAAAGAATTGCTACTTTAATAATGGTTTTGCCCAGACTATAAACTGTCTTCAGTTGTTCCACAGTGAGCTTCTATCAGTGGGTCCAATTTATTAAAGCTCTCTCAGATTAGAAGACGTGAGAAGGAATCCCAATACATTTTTATGAAATCCAGGAGGTGATGTGGCAGAGGACCAAAGAAACATGATGTCAAAGACATAGGTATTTGTACAGGGGATCAGAGTCTGTCATGTGCTGGGGTGCTAAAGAAAAAAATGAGAAGGAGGTCCTTCAAACATATTATAGGAGGGTAGGTTTATGGATTAAAGTGGATCCCTTGTGTATTACCAAGTTCCATTAATGATGCTCGGCCTGTTATAATAAAGCTCACTAAAACCGGTCATGAAAGACTATCATGGGTGAACCTGGGTGACCCAGCAAACCTGGAACGGATCTGGTTCAAGATTAAAAACATTTGCCAAATAATAGAAAATAATTTAAACAAATCCATTCCTTTACTAAGAAATTTCCAAGAAGGGCATGTGCCTAAATGTATACAACATTTAAATGGTATACTTGAATTTACCTGGAGAGAGAACATAGAATTAAATACATGAGGACAGTGATAGCCGTCATACATAGATGGGTGAGGGTAAACCGTGGAAGCAAGCAGTTTAAGATGTCCGCTTCTTCTGTGCATTTGCATCACCAGGTGACATTCAGAAGAGGCATGCACTATATCAGGCCCCATCAAACACAAACAGCTTTTGGTGCAGATAAATCACACAGCCTGTTTTCTATTCCTTTAGTTAAATAACCTCCACATTTCCTTCTCTTCTGATCGCAATCATTCAGATGTGCAGCGACACAATTCAGTCTCCATGCATTTTTCATGTTCCGAACTTGTGCTCATGTCACATCAGTCAGAGAAAAGGGGATTGATTAGGGAGTAGTTTGACGACTTGGCTTATTACCAGAGATCAGAATACAGAAGCATGGCTGTAAAGAAATCTAGTGCTACACGCAATTTCAACAGCTCTTCAGGGAATGAGCTAATAAGAGATTCACCACAGAAAGACAGCAGACGCACATAGATCACGCGGAGGACATTTTATGAGGAAATATCCTCTTCTGATTTACATTTTGTACTATCTCATAATCTTTAGATGCCTAAGAGCACTAAAAGAAATATTGTAGTCATTAAGTCATAACATTTTTTCTGTGGTTTATTGCATTTCTTCTAAATCTTCCCTGGTAAGGCAAAGCTTATGTTTAAGAATGAACAAAATCTAAATATTACTTGCAGGGATATATCTGTATGTAGTGCAGAATGTGAATAAGGGTCTTGTTTAAACAATCTGAACCAATGCATTTAGTTTCATTTAGAAGCATGTACTACAACTTTGGTTTTCAAATTGAACCCGTTAAGCACAGCTTCCTGGACTTCCTGTTAGTTTGATCAATTTACCGCTTGCTATAAACTAACACCTATGAGAAAATTCTGGTGATGTAGGTTAACCCCCATAGCGTTCTAATTCTGTCCGTATTTCCACGCAAAAAGCTTTACATTTTTTTTGCATGGAAATTCATTTTTAATTGTAGGCCTATAATTCCTAAAAGTTACCGAAATATGTCCAATATTTAATAAATTGATGACATTTAGTAATAAACTTTAAAAAAAACACAAAAATCTGTTAAAAAAAAAAAGAAAAAAAGTTAAACATGTAATATAACTGTACAGTAGCATGTATAATATATATAAAAAAATATACATATATATTATATAAAGTTTTCTTTGTATTGGACGCAATACAGCTATTTTGTGTTGAATCAAATACAAAATTATTTAAATTTCCCGCCGCTCCTCCCGCCCACACCAACATCACCGGGAAACCCCTGGAGATCGTCCCTGCACATGCTGGGAGAAGATCGAAGAGAGAAGACGTGTCTGGAGAAGCTGCAGGGAGCAGCAGGATGCTGGGGGGACGACAACGGAACAAGGTAAGTGGGTTCTTTTCATGTTTTAAGCGACCCCGAGTGTGACTCGGGATTACTGCTTTTTGCATGGAAAATACACCCCGAGTCACACTCAGGATTACCGCATGGGGGGTTGAGCAGTCACCTTATGAACTTCTGTATTTCTTTGTCTTTCACAGATTAAGTGAAAGTAGGCATGCAACAAGTCCTTGTCTCAACTGGATTTGAGTTTATGTCGATGGCATCAGGTTGACAAAAGTTTTATATGGTTCCCAGATGACTTGGTGCATTTGACCTGCAGCTCAACTGAACTGTATTTGGCCTATTTCAGCAGGTTTTGTATTTTCATAAATTTGTATGTAAAATCTGTTTGAAGTAAACAAAAGTCGGTTGATACAAGCCTTAAAGTTTATGTGCTGCTTATAACACTTGTCTTCCCAGAATAGGTTTAAAAAGAAAAACAGAAAAGATTGATTTGAATAGTTTCTTCTGTACTCTTCTGTAAATTGTCCTAATCAGAACACGGTGATCCAGTCTAATAATATACGTTTTTTCTCTCAAAATGATATAATCTTGGTTGACCCTTAAGCAATCATAGTCACAGACAGACTACCAGCAGTGATTATCTAGTGCAGGGGTGTCAAAACTCTCCCCCAACGTCCTTTTTTTTGGCCCCCAAAGGGGTCCCAAAAATGAACTGCAGCTGCCCCGGCCCGCCGCTGCATTGAAATAGCACCGCTACTACAATTCCCGGCATCATTTGCGTCTTTAGACCAGCAGGCTTTCTGCCTATGCGTGGCCCTGCATTGGACTGTTTTATAGACGCAAATAATGCCGTGAATTTTAGTAGCAGCGCTATTTCAATGAAGGGAGAGTTTCAGCGGCGGGCCACTCAAAAGATTTAGCTCCCCATTGGCCGCGTCTGGCATTTCCAGCACTCCCCCTCAGCTGTACTTTTCCTTGCTACTCCAAGGCATGGACTTGAATGGTTGGATTTTCATAGAAGAATATTGGTATTATTATTGTTAGCCTGTGCAAAAATGTTACCATTGAAGTTTAACTCAGAAGGCTACAAATAGAGAAAGAGGCATAAGATTTTTTCCTAAATAAAATTAAAAAAAAATGTTATGCCTTTTTCTTTATTATAAGCTTGTTCCAGATTGAGTGTGAAGCAAAACCTCTTTGTTTCCATATGAAAAGGGTTTATATCTAATGAGAAGGACAAATTTCCTTTTTTTTTCAATAATATTCAAGGTTGGCCAGCCACTTTGTCTAAGTTTTTAATTTTGGCCCTCTGTATGACACTCCTGATCTACTGTGTTGGGATGCTGCAGTGAAATTTACCTTTTCTGTTTCCTTTAATTACTTCTGATTCCAGAATATTGTTCTGTCACCACGCATCTATGCAAGTTTCATTGTAAGTTAATGTGTGTGTTTTTTTTTTGTTTGACAGTGGGTATGAACAAGATAAAAGTGTTCTGCGGAGAAAGGAATGGGAAAAAAGAAGTCAAGAAGTCCAGCCAAGTGAGGATATTTTTCTTGTCAATTATCCCCTCTTCAGTGAACCGTACAAGGTAATAGGTATTGTACTAGTTTGGTTAAAAGAAAGAGAAACAACCCACAAAAATTATAGTGTATTTAAAGCTGAACTTATGTCAAGGCATATCCTTTATTGCAAAAGACACAGGTGATGTCTCTTGTGCAATAAATAAAATTACCTGTCTGATCAAAATTAAAAAAAAATAACTCATCTGTCCTCACTACATCAAGGGAGTCACCATCATGACCCAGTTTTCTGGGTTCTAGATCATCTCACGCCTTGATTGGCAAGGCAAGAATGGTGTACCTCATTCATTCATATTTCATTACCCCTGAATGCCAGTATACCCAGTATTGTACACTGAGATGCATATGCAATTTAGATCGCATTGCAATAGGCCAGTATGATTTACTGAAAAAAAGGACAGACGATGTCCCTTCCTCCTCACAATTTTGGTTACAAGTTTTTTTTTTCACTTGAATGCAAAAATGAGGATTTTGTCTCACATTTGGATTATTAGATTTCACTTATTCTTTTCTCTTACACTTCTTTTGGGCCAATATTCTCTGACCTAATAAATCTAATGAACATCTGAATGTTTTTTATTTATTGGGCTTAAGATGTTATATTTTTATTTCAGACTAGCAAAGGAGATGAGCTTTCAACTCGTATTCAAAGTACTCTTGGAAGCTATGATGAAATGAAGGAGCTGTTAACAGAAAGATCCCACCAAAGTCAATTTGTTGGTATTCCAAAGACCGACCCAGCAAACACACCCCTAAGGAAGACAGAGGACCAACTTCCTCAGAACTCCACAGAAAGCCATTACTTAGTTTGTCAGACTGTGCAAACTAGTATCACATCTTCAGCAACACCTGTACAGCTGAACAACAAAGCAAACATGAACTGGCAGTTGACTGGATACTCCCTAGAGGGGCAGAAAGGGGGGAGCAAGGCTGACCAAAGAAAGGCTAATTCTGCCAATAGTAATTCTAAGTGTGGACATCAAAAACATATCAATGACAAAAGCAAAAATTACATGTTAAGTCCAGAATCAACTTCAGGTAATGACTATCAACACAACCTGTTAACATGTGGATTTGATAAACCGCTCAGTAGAACGATAACACATTCAAAATTGAATTGCAATATAGATTTGGATTCACAAATTAAAGAGAAGCATTGTAGCCAGAATACCAATAGTTTAAATTCTTTGCAGACCTTCCCTGCTTCTATCGTCTCCAAGTTGAACCCTGTTCAACAAAAGCCAACAGCATATGTACGTCCAATGGATGGCCAGGACCAAGCACCAAATGAATCGCCAAAACTGAAATCACAAAACGAACTGAGCACAGTCTTGCCAAGAGGACTTTCTAATAAGGCTGATTCAGACAAGTTACAGGAGGAGAAAGTAGAAACATTTTCCGATCTCAGCCAAGATGAGGTAGGTCTACGACTCTTATACTCTTAGGTTCTTAGCAGCAAAATCAATATTTTTCTGTCACTTTGTGTATTTTATTATGGTTTCACTTTTATAGAAAAAATACTGATACTATTGTTGAATGCTATTATTTTGAACATTTTTTAAAATAACTCTTAAGTATTGGCAGTGACACACAGCACAGTTATTACATGTACATGCAATATGATCACCACTGTCTTTATATCCCGTTGGTAAATACTCTGGAGTGGGGAAATTCATAAGTGCTACGCAGATTGAAAATCAAGTGGTTGCTAAAAGTAACCAAAGCGCAACATTTTCCCCTTCTGTTATGCTCATAATATAGTAGAATGTGCACAGTTAAATCTTAGTATTTGCAAAAATATGTAAAGCGCAAACAAGTTTGGTTTCCAGCCTGTTTCTAATGTTATCCATAGATGGTTCGGTTTTATAAATTTGATGAAGAGAAGTGTTAATCATCATATGTTTGTGTTTATGAGGTCATTTGGGATTTCTGCAGTATCCTTCAAATTATTAATTTTACCTTGTAAACCTGAATGAATAGGCCTTTGGAGTAATTTGGAGGATACAGGCTTCTTCTTCATTTCTTGAATGTTATAGCACCTAGCTTTAAATGAGGTTTGAAGTGCCCCTTATAGCAGGGGTGTCAAACTCTGGCCCGCAGCAGGTTTTTTTTGGCCCCAAAGGGAATCCTAAATATGAATTGCAGCTGGCCCGCTGCTGCATTGAAATAGCGCCGCTACCACAATTCCCAGCATCACTTGCATCTATAGACCAGCGGCCTCTCTGTCTATTGCTGGCCCCGCATTGGACTGTTTTATAGACACAGGAAACTGTATTTGAGGTGCTATTTCAGTGAAGAGGGAGTTCCAGCCACTCATAACATTAAGCCTCGCATTGGACTGTTTTCTTGACACAGAATTGTAGTAGTGGTGCTATTTCAGTTTCAAGTTTTTGTCTAAGTTTTTAATTTTGGCCCACTGTGTATTTGAGTTTGACAACCCTGCCTTATGGGATTACAACTAAAACTAAATATATAAAAGAGGCACTTTACATCATTAATACACAATACTTTTCTTAATCTCTGTATTTACTTTATGACTTTAGAATATCAGAAAACAATTATATATGTTTTTCATATGACATTCACCTATAGAAGCTCAGTTGAATTAAAGGTAAGCAAAATGATCCTCTGACTGGTTTAAAAGTCAGTCTGACACTATAAAGCTTCACATAGCCACTGAATATTGTGATGGCACCATGATTAAGCAAAGAATAAAACTGAAATACGTTTCCAATGCTTTTTAACAAATCTGTTTGCATTTATTTAGTGTACATAGCTGGACAAATGGTGCAAAAGCTTTTGTAAACAGCAATCCATCCTGGTAGTACATTCCCAGAGCACTGCACTATCACACTTTTAATTAGCACGGATTACACGGCAGTATATAAGTAGCATGACATTTAAATAACACTTGCTTTATTTACTTGACACGCTCATAACTTACTGCAGATATTGGAATCCCAGCTCCAGAGCGCCACACAGAAATAATTAAACAGAATGAGAAGGAAAAGAAGAGGAAAGGAACGTCTGAGATCTGATTCCCTGTCACTCTTGGTTACCTTTCTATGAAAACAGATAACTTTCAAATGAAAGCCGGCACCAGCCTGTCTGGAGAAAATGCATTCAAAGTGTATTTTCTAGAAGGCATTCCATTTTCTTGTGACCCAATACGTTTAAATTATATTAGAGATGGCCTACACTTTCATTTACTCTGCTCTGACACGCAGTTTAATTACTACACTGACTGGTGTCAGACATCCTGAAGCAAGATTTAAAAAAAAATGTATTCTCTTTTAAAATGCAAGGTTCTATTAAATAAACATAGGGAATAACTGGCTGACTTTGTGATATACTTTTATTAAAGACTGTTGTAATCAGACTCAAGCAGATATGAGAAATATTTTTTTAAAAAGCAAGATTGTTATTTAAAGTATGCATTTAAAAAGCAAATGGAATGTTCCACCATACTGCAAGAGTAAATGCTCATTTTTGTGTAGGCCACTGTTAAAATTTTTTTTACTTACCTAGTTACTCGCCCAGCAGTTGATACATTCCTCTTCCTTCCAACACCTCAGATTGTGGGTGGGCCCTTTGCATCCCACTTACAGTGTAGGACTTCTTGTAACCAAGAAATTTTAGGTAAGTATATGGAAAGTAAATATTTTCAGTTTTTTAAAGGTTCTTTAGATGAAACTGGACATTTTTTCCTTGCAGTTCTGCAGCAGCCCACTGCAAAGGTTTGGGATTTTCCAAGTTCAGCATAACTCACTGAAATATGTCCAATATTTAATATTAAACATTAAATAAAAAATGTTTAAGCAAAGGTGCATAAAAATACCGAAACCTGTAATATAACTGTACAGTAGCATATATATGTATATATATATATATATATATATATATATATATATATATATATATATATTATAATGGTTACTTTGAATCGGATTTATTACAGTTATTTTGTATTGAATGCAATACAAAATAATTTGAATTTCCCGCCGCGCTCCCTAGCACTCACCAATGTCACCGGGAACTCCCGGGGAAGGACAGCACACTCACCGGGGGATGATCGGAGGAAGAAGACGCGGCCCGAGGATGGGATCCGACGGGCAGGATGCTGAAGGACGCCGATGGGACCAGGTAAGTGTTTTTTTTAATGTTTTTAGCTACCCCTAGTGTGGCTCGGGGTTACTGCTTTCACCATGTTTTTTTTCCCTGAGCCACACTCGGGATTACTGCTCAGGGGGTTAATGAATGCTATCAGTTTTAGAACAGAGAATATCCATCAATCAGGAAGATAGCAGTAGGATTTGGAAATACATAAGTTGTTCAATAAAGGCAGGTGTTTTACCCACTATCGTTCTAGGTAAAAGATTTCTCCTGCATAGCTAACATTTGTTTTTTTTATTTAAACTTCATTCTTGTTATCCCCTAGCAGTGGAATCACTAGGTCCTGAACCTTCTCACTATTTACACCACACACATCCACACATCACAGTCAGTCCTACAGATACCTGCAGATATACAAACATCCAGACACCCAAATATATAAAATCTTACAAACACCCATAATCTTCTAAATAACCATAGACATGCAGTCTTCTAGATACCCACAGAGACACACACTCTAAATACCCTCAGACAGACAATGACTCAGACACCCAAAGACACAAACTTCTAGACATACAACCTTGCAGACACCCACAGACACAATCTCTCAGATACACAAAATATTATTGTGCTTTCAAATATTTAGGCTTCTAGGCCACCATCAGTGCAATACATAGAAACATTGTCTATGTAGTAGACCTTGGGAGCAGTGGGAAGGTATATAACCCAATAGGTTGTGATGAGGTAATTTACAGTTTAATACAATTTGCTGATGCCTCAAGTATTAATTTGTGTGGTTTTGCTGACTATCTTAAAATGGGAAATAAATTGCTTGTTTTGTGAATTTGTGATGGAATGAGCCATGCAGATATCATCCATTTTGAAAGGCTGTACTACCTTTTTATTATTTCAATTCAGGGCTTACTTAATGCAGTTGGGTGGATAGATTTAGATTCTGTATACTTACCTAATCAACTTTGGAAAGTAAAAATAGTCATAGGAAAAAATTTGAACTATAAAATAAATTGTAATATAGATGTACAATTTATTTTATGGTTCATATCTATTCCTAATAAGACTATTTTTACTTTCCAAAGTTGATTTATTAAGTATACAGTGTTACTGCTGTGTTGGAAGGTGATTACCAAATATTTTTTTCTAATATTTTATCATGCAACAAATTCAATTCTTCAGTGTGATTATCTCTGTTAATATAGCACGCATATGGCAAGTTTTCTTCTTGCCACATAGGGCATGAAAAAAAAAAGAAATTCATTTTCAGCAAAAAGATGCTGACAGCTTTCCTAAAATAGATTAAAACATGGAGTAGTTTCTCTGAGATGGATGACACAATTAACACCTAATAGACAAGTAACACCATATGTAGATAACATTCATAACAGTGGATGTTCATACACTGCAACTCTCAAGTTTATTAATCCCCCATATACATGCAAATCCAATCAGTTCTGGTGCCAAACATTTCTACTATGCCATGTAGCTTGTTTTTCATACATCTGTTCCATCCCTGTAAATCCCATGTTAAATGCAGACATAACTATATTTATATGTTCAATGTAAATCTACATGCCTCCTCATTTGTCAGTTGTATGCATTACTGAGGCAGATAAACTGTGGACAGGGGGAGTTACCAAGCATGGCATGTATGACAGATTTAGGTGCACACCTATTGCAAATTGGACTACTACTTTTTTTAGCAAAGGATTTGCAACATATTTTTGTGCATTTGGCTTGTGTTAACAAGACGAACAATAAAATTATACAGAAAAATTGTCCTTAGAATGCTGCATTTGAGAGTTAACTGTTTGGGGATAAAAGTTACAAAAAAAATATATTAAGGAAAGTATAGACAAAATCAGTGGCCTCCTTATTGCAAATAAGGCTGCATCTTGTTTATCAAAGGATTTTTTACATATTTATGTGTTTTTTTGACCCACACATCTTGATTCTAACCAGACAACTGTGGTAATAGCAAAGATACTGTTAACGTGTGATCAAACATCTCACCTCCCATGGTTTGTGATGAGTGATCTACTTAGCTATGGTCTTAATTCTTTTGGGACTTACTAGATGATTATCCAGTAAGCTTTACATTTCCACATTTTTGCAGTCTCTTGGGCATCATTGTTCAAATTCAGCAATAACTGCTAGAAGGAAATTATGTGTTTGGACTACACCAATATAGAATATGAAAATTAGAACATCTACATCCTCCACATACCACAATACCTCTGGATAATAAGTGGATTCCTATCTAAATTCATGAGCTCTTTCATGACACCCTGAATCTTGCTTGAAATAGAATAGATTAACCTTCTTAAATTCATCCACATACAGACATATCTTTCTTGAAGTTGTCAGGTTCTTTTGGTGACAGTATTTAATTGGGCATGAAGAAAGGTTCTTATCTTTATAATAATGCGTTTGTCCTAGTTTTTATTCAAATCTGCATTTCTCTGATAATCAAAACACATGCTAAGAATTGTTTGCATAGCAGCTGTGCCTTTAAGCTTGTATTTGGGTGGATTGTGTCCAGGTTTTAGCTAGTGAAAAATGAGATGCTTGCAATAACCTCTTTCACTGGGTAATTCCATACTTTTGTTGGCTTCCCATGGTTCAGGGTAACTATTCAGGATGAGCATGCTGTGGTAATATTGTGTTTTACTGATATGCAGGTGGTATGGGTTTTACAATATACCTCTTCAGAGAGTAAGCATAGCAATGCAAAGAATTAAAACAAATACAAAACAAATGATTTAATTTATTTATCTGAGGGATAAATATGAACATTTTTTGTTTGTAAAATGCCTGATGTTATAAAAGTAACAAAAAATACAGGTAAAAAAACAAAATGTATTTCATTTGCTCGTGCTAAGGGAGTTGAAAGAAACTACTAAAAATGTTCTTTACAGTGCTAGAGAGTTGTAGATGGCTTTTGTCAATTACTCCAAAACAAAACAAACTAACCATTTTGCATAGTGATTGGAAGTATGCCTATCATTATTTCATGCACTTGTCTCTAAGGGCCATACCACAATGGCAATCTTGACACTTTCCGTAGTGCACATTTTTGGTGGCAGAACCTCCCACACATGCCAACAACACCATAGGAAAAAGTAGGTGGTTTTGAGTAAAAAACAACAAAAACTTTTTTTTGTAATCCTTGGAGACCACAACACATTTTTCTGAATCAGTTTTTCATGTTGATTTCAAATCTGATTTTAGTTTTTTTCCAGTCACCCCAACTTTCTAAATTATGTGAAAAGTTAGTTTACAGTGTGCTTGAATGTATTTTAACTAAAGTAGCATTAAGTAAATTTTTCAGTATATTCAGTGCAAAGTCAAATAGGCACAAAGTGACATAGATATGTGGAAGGGGATAGTCGGCTACCATTGTTTCTTCAAGGACGCTTAGAGTATGATTTTCTTGTGTACGCTGTGCCTGGATTGTCGCAGGACAACATCCAGCAATAATCATACTATTAGTCTATAAGCGTCAGGGAGAGGTGGCAGAATTATTATGCAGATCAACCAGAGGTAGACATCTGACACAGATTCTTCCTGCCTTATAGGTATCTTTTGACTGCCAGACACACTTGACAGCAGCAGTATTTCATGAATCCTGCTTGCCGATGACCTTTAGATTACCACAGGTGTTTCACTATTGTACTTTATACTGGATTGCTTCCAGCAATATCTTCATGTTGTCATATGACTTCTTTAAACTAACAGAATGGGAAGTCAGTACACTTGGTTTGGAATTGCCAATATGCAGTAGGAAGATGCAAGCTTCTTTGCAAGGAATCAAAGAGACACCATTCAGAGGGAACATGCTCTTGTGACAAACTGTCGTCGTCAGTGCAGAAAGTGCAGAAAGTTGTCAAGTTATGATTTCATGTTCTGTAGTGAGTTACAGTGACACTTTTTGCAAGCAAGTGCCTCTGCTTAAGCCTAGAAGCAAGAAGTTCTGCTTTGCCTTCAGAATCTTTATTGGCCACACATTTAGGATCAGATAATTCTTGATTGTAACCAGTTGCACCTTCACTGTATTCCTCATCACTTTCCACAGAAGCCAGTCCACCATGCAGTGGTACAGGGACAGGCTAGTCTCATTATCTAAATCATTCTCATCTCAAAGTTCTGGGTTTCAGAGTGCTAGGTTGTAGTACACATGTAGGTTTATTAATTATTATAATGTTCGCTTAGAAAAGTGTCTTTTCTCTTTGTAAGGGAATTTTCACTTAGCTTAGTTTACAGAACAAAGCCAATCACATGGAAGGAACTCTACAAGATTTTTGCATGCAAATTATTGCAGTGGAAAAAAAAATAGGGAGTTCTGATCACTCGTGGTGACTGATTTAGAAGTATTTTTTACAAGATAGAGACAGGCAGCAGAATTCTTAGATGTTGGTCTGCAATGCAACTGCAGTGTCAGTATTGTGACATCCTTCTCAAAATGTTAGTTTCCTGGTACTCTTGCCACAATATTTGATGACCATGAACAACCATGAAGATTGTGGAATTAAAAGATAGTGAGAATGCCTGCACCAGTTTTCCACAAAACATTAAAACCTGTGTATCAACATAAGAGCCAGGCTTAGTCTGTATGTAATTTTAGCTGGCATTTGGCACTTTCAGCAGAATTATTTGGTGTTAAAAACAGCAAAAAAGACATGCACCTCACCTCCAAAATTGTAATATTTAGTAATATGAAACAACTGACATCTAAAACAGAAAATCAAATTACACACAGATATGAAGTGCTATTTTCACAAGTACTTTCTATTTGCGCATATGATGTCCTGCTTCTTGTGACATTGAAAGATAGATTAAGGTATACATACATTCATTTCCAGCCTATAACATTCCTCTGTTATTGTAAAAACATCCCAGTCCACACCTCTGCAACCACAGTTCTTGATCATTAATCTCTGAGCAGCAGTATCCGGTGGTAAAGCTGAGAACTGAAACTTTTTTTACATGAGAAATTTTTTTTTAAAAATGTTTAAACCGATGTAAATGAAAAAATTTTTTTGTGTACATTGTTTGTAGACCAGTGTACTAATAAATGAGGTTCTTTGCATGCATATACGTACACACTTTATATAAAAGTATATATACCTGCTAGGTAAAGCAAATGTCTAACCAGCCAATCACGTCAACAACCCAAATGCATGTAGACATTGTCTAGAAGACCTGCTGAAGTTCAAACCAAGCATCGGAATGGGGAAGGAAGGTGAATTAAGTGATTTTGCATTGTTTTTGGGGCCAGATAGGCTGGTCTGAGTATTTCAGATACTGCCCTGATGGGCTTTTCAATGTTTTCAAATTCTGCCTCAACTGTGTGTTGCTGTCATGTTGATTAGGACCAAAATCCCTGAGGAATTTTTCCATCACCCTGTTGAATCTATTTCATGAACAATTATGGCAGTTCTCAGAGCAGAAGGAAGTTCAACCAGGTATTTTTGCATTTGCCTGTGTTCAGCTCAGGGCTAGGTTTTCTGGCATTTCCCTGTCATCTCCATTCGGCTTACAGCCTGCCAGCCACTAAGCAGCCACCACCACTATATTCACCTATAACAAAAAAAGTGTTACGGTTTCCCCTCATTCTGTATAGAATCAATAAAACCACGCCTAATTCTTTTTTAATGAGTGTCCAACTGAATTATATAAAGTTTGTTTGTTTTTTTTCATCTTAAGTTTATCAAAGGGGTATAAGTAGAGTTAACATTATACACTTGTAACATAAAATAAAGCAGTTAGAAATAATTTTGATAGAATACAATTGCTAAATTATGCAAAATCTGAATTACATGTGCATTTCCTAGAATTTAACCATGGTGTAAAGTAAGAACCACCTAATATTAAAAGCTATTTTTATATGATAATGTAGCACATCTGTGTATTTGTTTTAATTTAAACAACTTCAGAGAATGCTAATGGATGAAATCTGTTTCTAATTATGGTAGCAGCTGTTGGATAGCTGTCATTAGTCTTATGATGGTGATAGTGCCGAACTACTATGCATTTCCAGCATTGCCAGCACAACAAAGGCTAAATAGATCTTCATTATAATCTGAACCTAGTTGAAATGAAATGTTCATATCTGCTTTTTACATTTGGGATTCTATTCAAATGACTTTTTATAGCCAAAAAATTTATGGTGAATCAGTTTTTTTGGTAATTTTTATTTGCATTCCTACAATTCAACTACTATTACCTAAGATAAGGCTAGGTTTGTATTTATTATTATTTTTCCTACCGATTTGGGTGACATTCATTTATATTTAAAGAAGTTCCCCAACCAATAGCCATTTTCAAAATAGGTACTGAGCCATGCAAAAGAACTGTCAATGGATCTGTGAGAAACAGGTGTTAAAGTGTACAAATCAGGTAAAGGATATGGAATAAATAAAAGTGTTTTAAAATAAATGTCAGTAGTGTTCAGACCGTGTAAAAGTGGAAAGTTAGGGATTTCGTTGTTACCAAGCCATAGTCAAGTAGACCAACAAGGATTTCAGCTGCAACTGCCAGGAATATTCGTCCAGATGTGAAGAAAAACCTACAGGCCTTTTAAACTAAAATACAGGTTAAAATGCAAAAAATGGCTTGCTAGTAGAATTGCAAAAATATACTTTCCCCTGCCAACACCACCAGCCTGCTTACAATATTCTAGACAGCACCTATATCAGACTTTGGAACAAAGTACCTTGGAGTAAGGAGGCTGAACCTAAACTTTATGGTCTTAAGAATAAACACTGTTTGGAGAGGCCATAATAAGACCCAGGGTGAAAAGTACACCATCCCTACCGTGAAGCATAGAAGTGGATCTCTCATACTCAGCGGGTGTGTGAACTTTAGCAGCACAGGGACCTTAGTGAACATTGATGGCAAGATGAATGCATGATGTTACTAGGAAATATTGGTGGACAACTAGTAATCTACAGTCTGGAAGCTGTGCATGTGATGCACTTAAATTTTCCAACTTGACAATTATCCATAACACAAGTCCAAGTTGACCATTTAGTGGCTACAGCAGAAAGAAGTGAAGGTGCTGGCCAATAAATCCTCCTGACCTCAGAATCATTAAACCACTTTAAGGAGATCTCAAATATGCAGTTTATGCAGGACAACCCATTAATTTATAGAACCACAAGGCTTTTTGCTAAGAAGAATGAGCAGCTGTATCACCCAAGCCTAGGGCCTCATCCACAACTATCACAAAAGACAGCATGCCATTATTGATACTAAAGGGGCAATACACGTTTTATGAGAACTAAGAGTATACTTTTGAACAAGGAACATTTTATTATTTCCCTATGATTTTGTTTTGGTTTAATGCTGATCTTCTGTGATGCCATTTATTTGGATCCCTTTAAATGTAGATAAAATGTGTTTTGGTTTAAATCTTGTGCAATGATGTAATTCTTAAAATTCTGCTAGTGAACATATATATGTATGCAAACATAGGAGCACACGTTCAGAACTCAAAGAATTTGTCAAAGATCTCAGTAACATTGGCAAATTCTGAGTTAGAGTTCACTTTTTTGAAAATTTTGTTGTTGAATAAAGGTCAAAACAAACATTAATATTTTAGTGATAAACTTAATTCAGGTCAATAAGGCAATCTGCCAAATTTCTCTGGTTTAACACTCTCACTCATTGCATTCTTATAGTTGCTGCTATCACTACCCAATCGTCCTGAAGTTGGGTTTTTGAAAATGCAGGCCCAGTTTTTTAAGGTTTTGAGCATATGTAATGTAATTAAATGATGGTACAGATTCATGTGACAATCTCTAGTCAATGTCCATGGAAATGCTTCCAAAACAATCAAAAAAGCAATGGGAAAAGAGAACATTTTATTAATTTATAAAAGATATTATATAAGACATAAAAAGTTTACAAATACCAACAGATCTATTTGTGACTCCCTGCAATTCAAGGAGCTTGCAAAATGGCCCATAGAACTAAAGTAAATTGTAAAGTGCAATGGCAATGTCTTTTACCCCATCCTAAGTTGTGAATACTCTGTTTCCATGAACTTTTTTGATCACAGTGTCTTTTTCTCTTAGTGGGTCTGGTGAGCACTTTGATTCCCAGTGCGCTTATGAGAGTAAGGTACAATTCAATGACCTGGCCACTCCTGCCACTTTACATCTGAAATGTTGCAGCCTTGCTTCCTGAGAAGAAATTTGCTAAGCAGGAATGCTATTCTTCCTTATGGTGTTGGAGTGTAATCAACTTGCCCAGGCTTTTCATGAACTATATTTTACAGATCTAGTCTTTACATTGTTGGATGTTATGAAATATGACCAGAAGCAATCACTGATATTTGTATCTCTCGTTTGCTGGTGAAACTAATTAATGACGATGTATTGTTAAGCATTTGTCAGTTTTTGGTCTGACTTGATTTGGGGTAAGGGAAGTTTAATCAAAGTGCTTATATCAAGGGAGCACTAGAAAAGAATTAGCTGCTTGCTGTGTCTGTTAAGGTTATTTTCTATATTGTAATGAACTAAATGATTAAGAAAAGAAAGAGGATATAAGAATACGATTAGCGGTATAGAGGCTTTATACAGAGCACAGTGAAGACAGTAGAGTGGAGAAGTCATAGGATTATATGTTGTACAGTTGACGGTAAGTGGTGCACAGAAGTTTAGTGCACAGGGCTTTTATGTTTTTTTATTTGTGTGTGTGTTTTTTATTGTTTATGTGTAATTGATAGTACTGAAAACCTAATGTGATTTTTTTACACTGTGGCTTTTATTAGTATTTTTAGAGCATATTAGATAATAATGCATGAATTTAAAAGAATTATACATTTTTTAAATAAAAATTTCCCCTTCATTATTTTTTTTAAATTATAAAATGTGCATATATGTGCATTTTTATTTAGTCACTAGGCTGTTTTTCAGTTCTTAAAACACATTTGCAAGTAGTGAAGTTCAGGGGTTGCCATGGGCTAAGCATTTAAGGTTTGAGTGTAAAATGTTTGGGTACTGCTAAGGATTTTGTTTTTGCAGTTTGTTTATTTAAATATTTATTATATTTTTGCTATGGTAATGATGTTTGTACAACATGTATATGCAGCAAATGCTAATAGCAAAACCTTGGGTTTCCTAACCCAAGAATAAAAATGACATATCGCAACTTACTAGCACTTAGAGCTGGGGTCTGGATTTTTTTTTTCTGCCAGTAACACATTTCGTGTTCTACCCTAGGGTGACAAAGCTTTCTTGCACTATATCCATGGAGTAGCTGTGTCTCTCTAGGACAGGATGTTTGTTATGATTTCATAATACCTCCTCTTCTCATTCTCTCAAGAGCTGCTGGGTACAGGATAGAAATCCTTTCATAATAGCCAAATATCTGCAAGTAACATTCACCTTTGGTATCAGTGTCATAACAATGGCTCTGAAAAGTTTTAGAAATCAGAACTGCTGACAGGATCTTGTTAAGTACTGGTTCACATTTTTTGAGTACATTATGATAATGAGTACAATATGATAACATTTATTGTTAACATTTTATTAGCAATCTGTATTTTTTTGGAATTTGCAGTTTTGTAAGCAAAGTACTTACTTCCATCACAAACACTAAGTCTTGGCTCCTATGGGAATTGTTTGGAGAAAGATCAGTAGTGACAGTTCATGATAATAATGAATGTATCTGTCTCTTTGTATGTCTCTTTCCTTTGGTTACAAGTCTGATGTACACTCATATTAGCAAAGTGCCTCATTAATGCACCGCTTCAAGGCCCTGGCAGAGCGCACGGCAGGCGTCTTCTCCTCCCTGCAGCACATCAGAGCACACGGTCCAAGTCAGAGCTATTGAAATAGGAAATTAAGAAAAACTACTTCTTTATCATAATATTATCAGAAGCTAAATTATATTTTCACAATCAAGCCAATAAAAAATAGTGTAAATGATGAAAAAAAATAATGTTCCATATAAAATGATTACGGTGTGATAATTTGCTATTAGCACCATTGAATCTCATTGTTACTTACTGCTATGCATCCATTAATGCTATGATAGTATTTTGTACTAGTTTAAGTTGGCTTTTGATAAATCAGTTTATTTTCTATTGTATATAATAAAAAAAAATTAATATAGGAAAACAATAGGATGTGACTAAAAACGGATTTTTTGATCATTTTGCTTTATTTATGTCTGAAGATGTTTTAGTTTTCAAACATATTACATTTCCAGCAGGAATAAATGATGCATGTTAGTAATCAAAACAAGTTTACACCATCAAATGGAAGGTAGGATAAGAGAAAAATGCCTTAAGAAAACAGATTAATCAAAATGCTCACAAGTTGAGACCTTAACAAATATATCACTGTGCTTCCTCTAAAAGCTTATTCCAAGATATTAAATGTTCCGTGCTGTACTGGAGTGTAAAAAAACAAAGTAAAATAAGGGTAGTAAACTATAATGCTTGGCAGAATGACTTTTGGGAATATTAGCCCTGTTATGGTCCCTTTGTTCTATTGGAAACAAGTATCCTGGTATATAAAAAGAAAATATATAAAGTAAATAAAAAAAAATAAGAACAAAGAACTTGAAAGAAGATATGGTGAGAAGTATCCCCTCTCACCTGTCATCTCTAATTTGTAAAATACTGACATATTAAAGAATACCAAATTACCATAGATGTTATTTGAACTGTGATGTACAGTACACCCCATATTTAATCTAATGTACCAAACATACCTCCTAAACAACACCTAAAACATGAAGGAACTGCCAAAAACACATGACAAAAAAGCATGTGTCCAAGGACTAGTTACAGTTTTACACATGATCTCCTTGCAACTGTTCTCTTCCCTATTATTCAGTTCCCAAGCCTTGTTATGCACTGTGTGGATACAGCCATCTTATTAGAGCCAGGGTTTTGCTTCCTTATGTCAAAACGACCCCACTGATGACTCGTGATGTAATAAATAGTAGGGAAATATTCAAAAAGCAGCAGAAAGGTGGGGGAGAACAGATCAGCAAAATTGATGAAGCATAAGCAAGGGACTGCATGGATTGCAGGCTCTAAGGGACAGCTTCCTTACCAGCAAGAAGAACAATGAGTAGTACAACAGTAATATAATCAAATCTCAGGCAAAATCTTATGAGATTAGCAATCAGAGATAACACTGCCTTAACACACCATTTTTTAATTAATCATTGGGAGTACTGCTTAAGCAGAACAAACAACCTAGAGAATGATAAATCCTTTTTTAATTTCGAGTCCACTTTAGGTGCCTATTTATCAACAAGTGACAGACTTCATCAGCCCATTGGAATTCCAGAACAGTAAATCAAAATCAAATTTCAATGTATTCTTTATCAAAAAGAGAACTGACTCAAACATAGACCATCTTTAAAGAGTATGTAGGGCTTACCCATATATAAGGTTAGTGTCAAACAGTAAAAAGAAATGTAATATGTTAAGGCTATTTATATCGAATTTGTCACAGATCCCTGCAGGTCCAGGGGACCTGTGACTCATTCATTGTCACCCACCTTACACTCCTCTGCTGCCAGCAGCAGCTCTGCTAAGGCATCATCTCTGCAGCTCACTTCCTGGTCCAGGTCATGTGACTCCCAGTCAGCTGCTCCACTACCTCGGAGCACTAAAGTGTTTCGCAGATGCGCTCCCCCTGCTGGTGGGGATGTGAGCACCACCAACCTCCAGTCCCCTGGACGCCCTCTGGTGGTAGGATAGGATGCAGTAGGTCACATGGCTCCACTTATCACAGGCCCTGCCCTTAAAAGGAAGTGAAGGGCAGCAGGAAGTTGCCTGAACAAGGCTCTGCTTCCAGGTTCCTGTTTGTTTATTCTTTTGCTCCTGATTGTGTACCGACCTCGGCTTGACCCTGACTACTGATTGCTGCCTGCCCTGACTACTGGCTTAACCTTGACTACTCCTAATCGCTGCCTGCCCTGACCTCTCTGTTCTTCGCCATGGTACCACGTCCTGTTTCTGCCTGTCAGCAGTCACCTGCCTCGGCGTGCACGGGGGCCGCAACCTGGCAGTTTCCTGCAGCGCAATATTCTCACCTCTAGAGGCTCTGGTGAAGGCTGGGCAGCTGCTTAGATTCTGCGCCCTGTGCACGTCTCTACCAACTGAGCTGGTGACACAAAGGGTCCACCCTCCTGCCCTGCAGTACTGTGACAGAATTTCACACAATATATAATTAAGCTGTATCACAAAAACTAGACATGCTAGAGAAAACTGAACACAGACTTGAAATCTGCATCAAAATTACTACAAAGCCCACAAAAAATTATATCTGATTAAAATGACATGTTGACCTGTGTTATAAAAGGTTCAGTTCTGCTCTCTGGTATTGACATTGTGCTGAATATGTTTCACTCTTTCAGTAACAACACACAGAAACTGTACTGTACTTAAAAATCCTCTTACATTACCTTCTGGGTAATGTGCGCATACTGCATAAAGTTCAGTGTTTTCAGATCTATTAGCTCTCAAATAAATATTTAGCTTATTAATGGTTTGAGATAAATACACACATTGAGAGTCAGATGTGCACCTTTTACAGCATTGTCTTTCTTCTTTGTTACAGGTGCACTTTCAAGAAAAGCTAAATTTGTTTTCAATGCTCTAAAAGTTGTATGAGGTTTGCTTTGTATGTGGTAAAAATGTTTGTTACTGTTCTTCAACATAAAAGTATATTGTTTTTTAAACATATGAAAAAGTGGCAAATTGATTACTATGGAAGTTAATTCAAAATAGTTTAGAAAATAAGTGTGTGTATTTGTTTAATTAGATTTATATTAGTTTTAACAGAATATATAATTAGCTGTATCACAAAAACTAGACATGCTAGAGAAAACTGAACATAGATTTGAAATCTGCATCAAAATTACTACAAAGCCCACATAAAATTATATCTGATGAAAATGACATGTTGACCTGTGTTATAAAAGGTTCAGTTCTGCTCTCTATTATTGACATTGTCCTGAATATGTTTCACTCTTTCAGTAACAACACACAGAAACTGTACTGTACTTATAAAACCTCTTACATTACCTTCTGGGTAATGTGCGCATACTGCATAAAGTTCAGTGTTTTCAGATCTATTAGATCTCAAAGGAATATTTAGCTTATTAATGGTTTGAGATAAAAACACACGCATACTGCAGCCTTAGGCTAAACTTGTATTTTAGGGTTTCTACAATAAAACTACAAGGGCATATCAAAGCATAAAAAAACAAAGGATATGAAGTTCTTTCAATATAAATATCAGCATAACAGCATTCGAGCTGTTTTGAGCAAAATGAAAATAATTTTTTTAAACTTAAGCATATTTTTGTTATGTATAAAAGAGAGTTATAATTTTAAAGAAACTATGTACTAATATGTGTTCACCATTTACTTGTATGTCACTCTTAGAAGCAGTTTTGCAGTGCTTTGGGAAAATATTGCATATATTTAGTTTAAAAAGGGAACACATCTACCAGACTAAGAAAAAAAAAATCTGTAGCAAAAGGGAGAGCCTGCGTTGCAAATTTTTGTTTTGTTTTGCATGTCAAAAATAGTATGGATTTTGGGAATATGAGACAAAAACTGCAAAGAGAATGGCAAAATAGTTATGGGGAACTGCTAAGAGCTAAGCTTAGTATTGTAAGTCTGCATTTGTTCTAAGTCACCTAAAAATCACTGCTGATACTATTTCCACATTACAGTTATATTGAATGAAGCATACAGCATGGCGGAACGGTGACTTAGTGACTAGCAATCTCACCTTGCAGCTAGAACACTATTAGCATGGAAGTTGTAAGTTCTCGTCATGTCTACCTGGGTTTCCTTTTACAAATAGGTGTCTGTTATGGGCTATAAATTTTAACTATAGTAAATACTAGTGAGTTTCTCTTAGGGACAATTGGTGATATGATCATGAGTTCTGTAAAGTCCTGCACGGTGGCTCAGGGGTTATCACTATTGCCTTTGCAGCGCTAGGTCCCAGGTTCAAATCCTGGCTAGGTCACTATGTGCATGGAGTTTGCAGGTTTAGTCTGTGTGGGTTTCCTCCCACATCCCCAAAACATGCAGTTAGGTTAATTGGCTTCCCCCCAAAAAATTTACCCTAGACTGCCCATATGACTATGCTAAAGATATGCTAGACAGCTAGTGCCCCGACTATGCACTTTGTACAGCGTTTCGTAATATGATGGTGCTATATAAATACTGTGAAATAATAATAATGAAAAGTAGGTAACAGAATGATTGCAAACGTGTATGTGTACTTGTGTGTGACAGTTCTATCTTTTAAAGCAGTACATAGTAGAAATGTCATACATAAGACCTGACAGATGAGTCTACCTATTTTACTAAACATTTTCTTTTTAATGAAAGTCCTTTTATCAGTAAAAATGGTCAACAGATTATTACAATTTGGAAGCTTAAGAGGTCTTAAGATAAATGTTTTCACCCGACTTTTACCCAAAATTTACACATTTTTCAAGTTGGATTCAATTACAAAAAGTTTGGATTACCTGTTAATTAATGTACATTTCTGAATCCTGTGTGAAAAACGTGTTGATTACAAGTTAGTGGATCCTTCATAAAATTCATTGATGGTTCCCTGAAAGGACAGATATGTGTTGGAGATGTCTGGAGGATGATGGAACCATGGAACATATTTGGATCGGGATGCCCGCTAATTAACCATTTTGGAAGACTGGTACACTTATTATAGACACATCTATACCTTGTTCTCTTTTTTCCTGTTTACTTAGTTAAATTGCTCTCGATCTTATCTGACATAATATCATTCTTCCATTATGGTGCAGGATATGTGTTTTTTAATCTTTTAACCCAGACTGATAAATCGGTTGCTCACGCAGTGTATATAGTCAGTCACTACAGTACCAGATCCTTACTTATAAATTACACGTGTTGTTGGATTGCCTAAATTACATACAACAGAATAGACTAATATAGTTTATTATTCTGTTATAAAGTATGCATGTTCTAAGATAACACTCCAGTTAAAGCAAACCAGTTTATGATTCAGAAACATTGTAAACTGGTCAATGTGTATTTCATGTACCTATAGGTATCATCATGCTTTGGTTTACAGGACTACAAATTTTGGAGTGCAGCCATATGAAAACACTAATGGTGGTGGTGCTTCAGTCTGCCTCTAGTGGTTAGGAATATTTCTCTCTATTGGTCAGTAAGTGCAGTAGGTAGCCTCAGTGATTTGTAGTACCAGGGTACCAGAGTGCGATGAGAGCCTTCAAACTCAGACCTATTTTTGCAAAAACTGATAAAAGATACATTATGGTTCTTTGGTCTGTTACATTAAGGGGGCAGCTCTATGTCTGTCTATTGCCCAATGAAGTGCAATTTTAACATTGCAAGTTAAAAAGATATTTACATAATAAAGCTCAACATCAGGCAAGACTATTTGTTTTATCCCCTTTTGAGTAGAAAAAGGTTACAATCGGTCTGATTTTTATTACTGACTGAATCCTTATTGTTAACGCCAATCAAATATCACTAGCACACTGACTACTTTTGAGCACATTTTCTGATTTCTTACTAGATTTTTTACAAGGATTTTCAAAATCCCCAGGACACAATTTGAGGTTCATTTTCTTCGAAACCCATGGCTGCCACTTAAAACCTGATCTAGCTTAAGTGTCAGCAGATTCATTCTGTTGGCATTGAAGACTCTTGCCCACGTCTGGCAAAAGTCTTTACCTGTTGAATTATTCTTGCTTTATTAGAAAACCCAGACACCCAACACTCTTGTTTTTCCTCTTTTTTTTTATCTTTTCCTCCATTCTTCTTTTTTGTTTTTCCATTTCAAATTCCGGACATTTCATTTTTCCGTTTAATGGAAGAAGGTTTTCTTTCTCCTGTAGCACCACTCAAGTTTTAATTTGTTGTAGCTCCAGATAGCTGTGCATGAGGTTATCCTGCTTCATATGTTTACCTTTGCAATATTGTTCATTCATACCAAATGAATACTGTTCCCTGTTTCATTATACCTTTTACTGAAAATAATTGAAACCAAACAGCAACATTCACCATTTTTGGGCCAAGGAGAGTCATTTGGTAAGACAATTGTTTGCCTAGTGAAGGGGACCTGAAATGCATTTCGAAATGTTGCTTTGCTTGGGAGCTTACAATAAAAGTATATTAGGAATGTTTTGGTTAGCTGGTGATAAGCAATCTGTTTTTAAAAGTTTAGAGTGGGATCTGCCTGGTCACCAAGCCACCATTTTTCTGAATCTAGGTCCTTGGTAACAGTTGGTGTGTGACCTGGAATTCCGTTTTTCCATTATAAAGAAATGTGTGGGAGAATAAAAAGGTATTTCAAGGTTTTTGCAAGAAAAAATCGGGGAAACATGAGATACAACAGTGCAGGACTACTGGAGAAGACTACTAGACTGCTAAGAAAATATGCAGGGCTTTAAAAGAGCTTTAAGAAATAATTACATTACAAAAGCATTAAAACTTGAGTGTACCTATCAGGTATGGTATATTTTCAACATTTTGTCCACACTGTACTACTATACACCATGTTGATAATACCTTTTCATCTTTAGATGTCTGTGGATTAGGAAATAATGAGCAAAGAATCAGTATACATCTACTCTGCTCTTGCGATATCAAAGCTTTAAATGTGATTAAGGTAGTGATATTTTACATAGTTTTCACAGTACAAGGCAACAAGTGAAAGCATTTAGTAATTCAGTAAACTAAGCAGCTGTGCACTGTACTGTGCCAGACACCCAATTTACCATAACCTTAGTTGTCCCCTGTCTCGTCTCTTTCAGAATAAGTGCACAGACCATTATACAGGATCAGTAGAATGATGGTATTATTGTACTTTAGGAGCTTTTTGCATCAGAAAGGAAGGCATGTGTTTAAGAATTACCAGCAGCTGTGTTTCAGGATCAGCAGATTACACATAAGTGAGTGAGAGGACTGGTTGATGACAGCATGGTCTGGATAACAGAATATAGAAAGTTTGTGTCTATAGGGCACCCAAATGGGATTCGGAGTCAGAAGTCAGAACTGATAGACAAGAGCGCTAACCACTTCAGTGTTCTCCCAGAAATTTTTTTCAGCCGGGTGGTAGGAAGCTGTAGCCGGGTGGTAAAAAAGGGGGTGTG